>NW_019266157.1:0-8119 GCF_002742605.1 Olea europaea var. sylvestris
AAATGACAATGTAATTAGCATGGAATGCATGAATCATATTGGCCAAATGTAGAACGTGAAGTTCGGGGTATTACATCCTCCCCGTTTTGGATTACGAAATGTAGCTTCCGTTTTGGATTGAACTCACAACTTCGTCGTGACGTTCAAGGGATTTCAGCCATTTTTTGAAAGAATGAGCACTTTTATATTTGGAACGCTAGGATAGTCGGCGTGCGAAGAATTGAGCGTAACTTTTGCGCACGGCGTCCGTTTTGGGCCCATAAGTACTTTTAGGAAATGTAGCGACCGTTTTGGATTGAACTCACTACTTCGTCGTGACGTTCGAGCGATTTCAGCCATTTTTCGAAAGAATCAGCACTTTTATATTTGGAACTCTCGGATAGTTGGCGTGCTAAGAATTGAGCGTAACTTTTGCACATGGCGTCCGTTTTGGGCCCATAAGTACTATTTGGAAATGTAGTGGCCGTTTTGGATTGAACTCGCAACTTCTTCGTGACGTTCGAGGGATTTCGACCATTTTTCGAAAGAATGAGCACTTTTATATTTGGAACGCTTGGATAGTCGGCGTACGAAGAATTGAGAGTAACTTTTGTACACGGTGTCCGTTTTTGGCCCATAAGTACTTTTTGGAAATGTAGCGACCGTTTTGGATTGAACTCCCAACTTCTTCTTGACGTTCGAGGGATTTCGACCATTTTTTGAAAGAATGAGCACTTTTATATTTGGAACGCTCGGATAGTCGGCGTACGAATAATTGAACGTAACTTTTGCACACGGTGTCCATTTTTTGACCATAAGTACTTTTTGGAAATGTAGCAACCATTTTGGATTGAACTCACGACTTTGTTGTGACGTTCGAGGGATTTCAGCCATTTTAAAAAGGAATGAGCACTTTTATATTTGGAACGCTTGGATAATCGGTGTAAGAAGAATTGAGTGTAACTTTTGCACACGATGTCTGTTTTAGGCCCATAAGTACTTTTAGGAATTGTAGCGACCGTTTTGGATTGAACTCACAACTTCGTCGTGACGTTCGAGGGATTTCAGCCATTCTTCGAAAGAATGAACACTTTTATATTTGGAATGCTAGGATAGTCAGCGTTCGAAGAATTGAGCCTAAATTTTGAACACGGCGTCCGTTTTGGGTCCATAAGTACTTTTTGGAAATGTAGCGACCGTTTTGGATTGAACTCACAACTTCGTCGTGACGTTCGAGGTATTTTAGCCATTTTACAAAAGAACGAGCACCTTTATATTTGGAACGCTTGGATAGTCGACGTACGAAGAATTGAGCGTAACTTTTGCACACGATGTCCGTTTTAGGCCCATAAGTACTTTTAGGAAATGTAGTGACCGTTTTGGATCGAACACACAACTTCGTCGTGACGTTCGAGGGATTTCAGCCATTTTTCAAAAGAATGAGTACTTTTATATTTGGAACGCGAGGATAGTCGGCGTGCGAAGAATTGAGCGTAACTTTTGCACGGGCGTCCGTTTTGGGCCCATAAGTACTTTTTGGAAATGTAGCGACCGTTTTGGATTAAACTCACAACTTCGTCGTGATGTTCGAGGGATTTCAGCCATTTTTTGAAAGAATGAGCACTTTTATATTTGGAACGCATGGACGGTTGGCGTACGAAGAATTGAGCTTAACTTTTGCCACGATGTCCGTTATAGACCCACAAGTACTTTTTGGAAATGTAGCGACCGTTTTTGATTGAACTCATAACTTCTTCGTGACGTTCGAGGGATTTCGACCATTTTTCGAAAGAATGAGCACCTTTATATTTGGAACGCTTGGATAGTCGGGGTACGAAGAATTGAGGGTAACTTTTGCACACGGCATCCGTTTTGGGTCCATAAGTACTTTTTGGAAATGTAGCGACCGTTTTGGATTGAACTCAAAACTTCGTCGTGACGTTCGAGGGATTTCGGCCATTTATCGAAAGAATGAGCACTTTTATATTTGGAACGCTTGGATAGTCGGCGTACGAAGAATTGAGCGTAACTTTTGCACACGGCGTCCGTTTTGGGCCCATAAGTACTTTTTGGAATTGTAGCGACCCTTTTGGATTGAACTCACAACTTCGTCGTGACGTTCGAGGGATTTCGGCCATTTATCGAAAGAATGAGCACTTTTATATTTGGAACGCTTGGATAGTCGGCGTACGAAGAATTGAGCGTAACTTTTGCACACGATGTCCGTTTTAGGCCCATAAGTACTTTTAGGAAATGTAGCGACCGTTTTGGATTGAACTCACAGCTTCTTCGTGATGTTCGAGGGATTTCAGCCATTTTTTGAAAGAATGAGCACTTTTATATTTGGAACGCTAGGATAGTTGGCGTGCTAAGAATTGAGCGTAACTTTTGCACACGGCGTCCGTTTTGGGCCCATAAGTACTTTTTGGAAATGTAGCGACCGTTTTGGATTGAATTCACAACTTCGACGTGACGTTCGAGGGATTTCAGCCATTTTTCGAAAGAATGAGCACTTATATATTTGGAACCCTAGGATAGTTGGCGTGCTAAGAATTGAGCATAACTTTTGCACACGGCGTCCGTTTTGGGCCCATAAGTACTTTTTGGATATGTAGAGACCATTTTGGATTGAACTCGCAACTTCTTCTTGACGTTCGAGGGATTTCGACCATTTTTCGAAAGAATGAGCACTTTTATTTTTGGAACGCTTGGATAGTCGGCGTACGAAGAATTGAGAGTAACTTTTGTACACGGTGTCTGTTTTGGGCCCATAAGTACTTTTTGGAAATGTAGCTACCATTTTGGATTGAACTCACAACTTCTTCTTGACGATCGAGGGATTTCGACCATTTTTCAAAAGAATGAGCACTTTTATATTTGGAAAGCTTGTATAGTCAGCGTACGAATAATTGAGCGTAACTTTTGCACACGGCGTCCGTTTTGGGTCCATAAGTACTTTTTGGAAATGTAGCGACCGTTTGGGATTGAACTCACAACTTCGTCATGACGTTCGAGGGATTTAGGCCATTTTTCGAAAGAATGAGCACTTTCATATTTGGAACGCTTGGATAGTCGGCGTACGAAGAATTGAGCGTAACTTTTGCACACGATGTCCGTTTTAGGCCCATAAGTACTTTTAGGAAATGTAGTGAACGTTTTGGATTGAACTCACAACTTTTTCGTGACGTTCGAGGGATTTTAGCCATTTTTCGAAAGAATGAGCACTTTTATATTTGGAACGCCAGGATAGTCGATGTGCAAAGAATTGAACGTAACTTTTGCACACGGCGTCCGTTTTGGGCCCATAAGTACTTTTTGGAAATGTAGCGACCATTTTGGTTTGAACTCACAACTTCTTCTTGACGTTCGAGGGATTTCAACCATTTTTCGAAAGAATGAGAACTTTTATATTTGGATCGCTTGGATAGTCGGCGTACGAATAATTGAACGTAACTTTTGCACACGGTGTCCATTTTTGGCCCATAAGTACTTTTTGGAAATGTAGCAACCGTTTTGGATTGAACTCACGATTTGTCGTTACGTTCGAGGGATTTCAGCCATTTTAAAAAAGAATGAGCACTTTTATATTTGGAACGCTTGGATAATCGGTGTACGAAGAATTGAGTGTAACTTTTGCACACGATGTCCGTTTTAGGCCCATAAGTACTTTTAGGAATTGTGGCGACCGTTTTGGATTGAACTCACAACTTCGTCGTGACGTTCGAGGGATTTCAACCATTCTTCGAAAGAATGAGCACTTTTATATTTGGAATGCTAGGATTGTCGGCTTGCGAAGAATTGAGCCTAAATTTTGAACACGGCGTCCGTTTTGGGTCCATAATTACTTTTTGGAAATGTAGTGACCGTTTTGGATTGAACTCACAACTTTGTCGTGACGTTCGAGGGATTTCAGCCATTTTACAAAAGAATGAGCACCTTTATATTTGGAACGCTTGGATAGTCGACGTATGAAGAATTGAGCGTAACTTTTGCACACGATGTCCGTTTTAGGCCCATAAGTACTTTTAGGAAATGTAGTGACCGTTTTGGATCGAACGCACAACTTCGTCGTGACGTTCGAGGGATTTCAGCCATTTTTCAAAAGAATGAGCACTTTTATATTTGGAATGCGAGGATAGTCGGCGTGCGAAGAATTGAGCATAACTTTTGCACGGGCGTCCGTTTTGGGCCCATAAGTACTTTTTGGAAATGTAGCGACCATTTTGGATTAAACTCACAACTTCGTTGTGATGTTCGAGGGATTTCAGCCATTTTTCAAAAGAATGAGCACTTTTATATTTGGAATGCTTGGACGGCCGGCGTACGAAGAATTGAGCATAACTTTTGCACACGATGTCCGTTTTAGACCCACAAGTACTTTTTGGAAATGTAGCGACCGTTTTGGATTGAACTCATAACTTCTTCGTGACGTTCGAGGGATTTCGACCATTTTTCGAAAGAATGAGCACTTTTATATTTGGAACGCTTGGATAGTCGGCGTACGAAGAATTGAGGGTAACTTTTGCACACGGCGTCTGTTTTGGGTCCATAAGTACTTTTTGGAAATGTAACGACTATTTTGGATTGAACTCACAACTTCATCATGACGTTCGAGGGATTTCGGCCATTTTTCGAAAGAATGAGCACTTTTATATTTGGAACGCTTGGATAGTCGGCGTACGAAGAATTGAGCGTAACTTTGGCACACGATGTCCGTTTTAGGCCCATAAGTACTTTTAGGAAATGTAGCGAACGTTTTGGATTGAACTCACAACTTCTTCGTGACGTTCGAGGGACTTTACCCATTTTTCGAAAGAGAGCACTTTTATATTTGGAACGCTAGGATAGTCGGCGTGCTAAGAATTGATCGTAACTTTTGCACACGGCGTCCGTTTTGGGCCCATAAGTACTTTTTGGAAATGTAGCGACTGTTTTGGATTGAACTCACAACTTCGTCGTGACATTCGAGGGATTTCAGCCATTTTTTGAAAGAATGAGCACTTTTATATTGGAACGCTAGGATAGTTGGCGTGCTAAGAATTGAGCGTAACTTTTGCACACGGTGTCCGTTTTGGGCCCATAAGTACTTTTTGGAAATGTAGCGACTGTTTTGGATTGAACTCACAACTTCGTCGTGACGTACGAGGGATTTCAGCCATTTTTTGAAAGAATGAGCACTTTTATATTGGAACGCTAGGATAGTTGGCGTGCGAAGAATTGAGCGTAACTTTTGCACACGGTGTCCGTTTTGGGCCCATAAGTACTTTTTGGAAATGTAGCGACTGTTTTGGATTGAACTCACAACTTCGTCGTGACGTACGAGGGATTTCAGCCATTTTTTGAAAGAATGAGCACTTTTATATTGGAACGCTAGGATAGTTGGCGTGCGAAGAATTGAGCGTAACTTTTGCACACGGTGTCCGTTTTGGGCCCATAAGTACTTTTTGGAAATGTAGCGACTGTTTTGGATTGAACTCACAACTTCGTCGTGACGTACGAGGGATTTCAGCCATTTTTTGAAAGAATGAGCACTTTTATATTGGAACGCTAGGATAGTTGGCGTGCGAAGAATTGAGCGTAACTTTTGCACACGATGTACGTTTTAGGCCCATAAGTACTTTTAGGAAATGTAGCGAACGTTTGGATTGAACTCACAACTTCTTCGTGACGTTCGAGGGATTTTAGCTATTTTTCGAAAGAATGAGCACTTTTATATTTGGAACGCCAGGATAGTCGGCGTGCAAAGAATTGAGCGTAACTTTTGCACACGGCGTCCGTTTTGGGCCCATAAGTACTTTTTGGAAATGTAGCGACCGTTTTGGATTGAACTCACAACTTCGTCGTGACGTACGAGGGATTTCAGCCATTTTTTGAAAGAATGAGCACTTTTATATTTGGAACGCTAGGATAGTTGGCGTGCTAAGAATTGAGCGTAACTTTTGCACACGGCGTCCGTTTTGGGCCCATACTTTTTGGAAATGTAGCGACCGTTTTGGATTGAACTCGCAACTTCTTCGTGACGTTCGAGGGATTTCGACCATTTTTTGAAAGAATGAGCACTTTTATTTTTGGAACGCCTGGATAGTCGGCGTGCTGAGAATTGAGCGTAACTTTTGCACACGGCGTCCGTTTTGGGCCCATAAGTGCTTTTTGGAAATGTAGCGACCGTTTTGGATTGAACTCGCAACTTCTTCGTGACATTCGAGGGATTTCGACCATTTTTCAAAAGAATGAGCACTTTTATTTTTTGAACGCTTGGATCGTCGGCGTACGAAGAATTGAGAGTAACTTTTGTACACGGTGTCCGTTTTGGGCCCATAAGTACTTTTTGGAAATGTAGCGACCGTTTTGGATTGAACTCGCAACTTCTTCGTGACATTCGAGGGATTTCGACCATTTTTCAAAAGAATGAGCACTTTTATTTTTTGAACGCTTGGATCGTCGGCGTACGAAGAATTGAGAGTAACTTTTGTACACGGTGTCCGTTTTGGGCCCATAAGTACTTTTTGGAAATGTAGCTACCGTTTTGGATTGAACTCACAACTTCTTCTTGACGTTCGAGGGATTTCGACCATTTTTCGAAAGAATGAGCACTTTTATATTTAGAACGCTTGGATAGTCGGCGTTCGAAGAATTGAGCGTAACTTTTTGAGCACCGTGTCCATTTTTGGCCCATAAGTACTTTTTGGAAATGTAGCGACCGTTTTGGATTGAACTCACGAGTTTGTCGTGACGTTCGAGGGATTTCAGCCATTTTACAAAAGAATGAGCACTTTTATATTTGGAACGCTTGGATAATCGACGTACAAAGAATTGAGCGTAACTTTTTCACACGATGTCCGTTTTAGGCCCATAAGTAATTTTACGAAATGTAGCGACCGTTTTGGATTGAACTCACAACTTCGTCGTGACGTTCGAGGGATTTCGGCCATTTTTCGAAAGAATGAGCACTTTTATATTCGGAACGCTTGGATAATCGACGTACAAAGAATTGAGCGTAACTTTTTCACACGATGTCCGTTTTAGGCCCATAAGTACTTTTAGGAAATGTAGCGACCGTTTTGGATTGAACTCACCACTTCGTCGTGACGTTCGAGGGATTTCGACCATTTTTTGAAAGAATAAGCACTTTTATATTTGGAACGCTTGGACTGTCGGCGTATGAAGAATTGAGCGTAACTTTTGCACACGATGTCCGTTTTAGGCCCATAAGTACTTTTAGGAAATGTAGCGACCGTTTTGGATTGAACTCACCACTTCGTCGTGACGTTCGAGGGATTTCGACCATTTTTTGAAAGAATAAGCACTTTTATATTTGGAACGCTTGGACTGTCGGCGTATGAAGAATTGAGCGTAACTTTTGCACACGATGTCCGTTTTAGGCCCATAAGTACTTTTAGGAAATGTAGCGACCGTTTTGGATTGAACTCACAACTTCGTCGTGACGTTCGAGGGATTTCAGCCATTTTTTGAAAGAATGAGTACTTTTATATTTTGAACGCAAGGATAGTTGGCGTGCTAAGAATTGAGCGTAACTTTTGCACACGGCGTCCGTTTTGGCCCCATAAGTACTTTTTGGAAATGTAGCGACCGTTTTGGATTGAACTCGCAACTTCTTCGTGACGTTCTAGGGATTTCGACCATTTTTCGAAAGAATGAGCACTTTTATATTCGAAACGCCTGGATAGTCGACGTACGAAGAATTGAGCGTAAATTTTGCACACGGCGTCCGTTTTGGGTCCATAAGTACTTTTTGGAAATGTAGCGAACGTTTTGGATTGAACTCACAACTTCGTCGTGACGTTCGAGGGATTTCAGCCATTTTTCGAAAGAATGAGCACTTTTATATTCGAAACGCCTGGATAGTCGACGTACGAAGAATTGAGCGTAACTTTTACACACGGCGTCCGTTTTGGGTCCATAAGTACTTTTTGGAAATGTAGCGAACGTTTTGGATTGAACTCACATCTTTGTCATGACGTTCGAGGGATTTCAGCCATTTTTCAAAAGAATGAGTACTTTCATATTTGGAACGCGAGGATAGTCGGCGTGCGAAGAATTGACCGTAACTTTTGCACGGGCGTCCGTTTTTGGAGCATAAGTACTTTTTGGAAATGTAGCGACCGTTTTGGATTGAACT
>NW_019266158.1:0-2619 GCF_002742605.1 Olea europaea var. sylvestris
CCAAACATGGAAGTGCTCATTTTTTCAAAAAATGGCTGACATCCCTCTTACGTCACGATGAAGTGCTGAGTTCAATCAAAAACAGTCGCTACATTTCCAAAAAGTACTTATGGGCCTAAAATGGACACTGCGTGCAAAAGTTATGCTCAACTCTTCGTACGCCGGCTCTCCAAGCGTTCCAAATATGCAAGTGCTCATTCATTCGAAAAATGGCCAAAATCCCGCGTGCGTCACGACAAAGTGGTGAGTTTAATCCAAAACGGTCGCTACATTTCCAAAAAGTATTTTTATGGGCCCAAAACGGACACCGTGTGCAAAAGTTACTCTCGATTATTCGTCCGACGACTCTCCAAACGTTCTAAATATGCAAGTGCTCAATCTTTTGAAAAAGGGCCAAAATCCCTCGTACGTCACGACGAAGTGGTGATTTCAATCAAAAACGGTCGCTATATTTCCAAAAAGTACTTATGGGCCCTAAACGGACACCGTGTGCAAAAGTTACGATCAATTCTTCGTCCGTCGACTCTCCAAGCGTTCCAAATATGCAACTGCTCATTCTTTCGAAAAATGGCCAAAATCCCTCATACGTCACGACGAAGTGGTGAGTTCAATCCAAAACGTTCGCTACATTTCCAAGAACCATTTTTATGGGCCCAAAATGGACACCGTGTGCAAAAGTTACGCACAATTCTTCGTCCACCGACTCTCCAAGCATTCTAAATATGCAAGTGCTCATTCTTTCGAAAAATGGCCAAAATCCCTCGTACGCCACGATGAAGTGGTGAGTTTAATCCATAACGGTCGCTACATTTCCAAAAAGAACTTATGGGCCCAAAACGGTCACCGTGTGCAAAAGTTACGCTCAATTCTTCATCCGTCGACTCTCCAAGCGTTCCAAGCATGGAAGTGCTCATTGTTTCCAAAAATGGCCGAAATCCCTCTTACGTCACGACGAAGTACTGAGTTCAATCGAAAACGGTCGCTATATTTCCAAAAAGTACTTATGGGCCCAAAACGGACACCGTGTGCAAAAGTTACGCTCAATTCTTCGTACGCCGACTCTCCAAGCGTTCCAAATATGCAAGTGCTCATTCTTTCGGAAAATGGCCAAAATCCCTCGTACGTCACAATGAAGTGGTGAGTTCAATCCGAAACGATCGCTACATTTCCAAAAAGTGCTTATGGGCCCAAAACAAACATCGAGTGCAAAAGTTACGCTCAATTCTTCTTCCACCGACTCTCCAAGGGTTCCAAATATGCAAGTGCTCATTCTTTCGAAAAATAGCCAAAATCCCTCGTACGTCACGACGAAGTGGTGAGTTTAATCCAAAACAGTCGCTCCATTTCCACAAAGTACTTATGGGCCCAAAACGGACACCATGTGCAAAAGTTAAGCTCAATTCTTTGTCCGTCGACACTCTAAGCGTTCGAAATATGCAAGTGCTCATTCTTTCCAAAAATGGCCAAAATCCCTTGTACGTCACGACGAATTTGTGAGGTCAATCCAAAATGGTCGCTACATTTCCAAAAAGTACTTATGGGCCCAAAACAAACACCGTGTGCAAAAGTTACGCTCAATTCTTCGTACGCCGACTCTCCAAGCGTTCCAAATATGCAAGCCCTCATTCTTTCAAAAAATGGCGAAAATCCCTCATACGTCACAATGAGGTGGTGAGTTCAATCCGAAACAGTCGCTACATTTCCAAAAAGTACTTATGGGCCCAAAACGAACACTATGTGCAAAAGTTACGCTCAATTCTTCTTCCGCCGACTCTCCAAGCGTTCCGAATATGCAAGTGCTCATTCTTTCAAAAAATAGCCAAAATCCCTCGAACATCACCACGAAGTGGTGAGTTCAATCCAAAACGGTCGCTACATTTCCAAAAAGTACTTATGGGCCCAAAATGGACACCGTGTGCAAAAGTTATGCTCAATTCTTCGTCCGCCGACACTCTAAGCGTTCGAAATATTCAAGTGCTCATTCTTTCCAAAAATGGCCAAAATCCCTTGTACGTCACGATGAATTTGTGAGTTCAATCCAAAACGGTCGCTACATTTTCAAAAAGTACTTATGGGCCCAAAACGAACACCGTGTGCAAAAGTTACGCTCAATTCTTCGTACGCCGACACTCCAAGCGTTCCAAATATGCAAGTGCTCATTCTTTCAAAAAATGGCGAAAATCCCTCGTACGTCACAATGAGGTGGTGAGTTCAATTCGAAACAGTTGCTACATTTCCAAAAAGTACTTATGGGCCCAAAACGAACACTGTGTGCAAAAGTTACGCTCAATTCTTCGTCCGCCGACTCTCCAAGCGTTCAAAATATGCAAGTGCTCATTCTTTCAAAAAATAGCCAAAATCCCTCTTACATCACCACGAAGTGGTGAGTTCAATCCAAAACGGTCGCTACATTTCCAAAAAGTACTTATGGGCCCAAAACGAACACCGTGTGCAAAAGTTACGCTCAATTCTTCGTACGCCGACACTCCAAGCGTTCCAAATATGCAAGTGCTCATTCTTTCAAAAAATAGCCAAAATCCCTCTTACATCACCACGAAGTGGTGAGTTCAATCCAAAACGGTCGCTACATTTCCAAAAAGTACTTATGGGCCCAAAACG
>NW_019266158.1:2812-8119 GCF_002742605.1 Olea europaea var. sylvestris
AACTCTCCAAGCGTTCCAAATATGCAAGCCCTCATTCTTTCAAAAAATGGCGAAAATCCCTCTTACGTCACAATGAGGTGGTGAGTTCAATCCGAAACAGTCGCTATATTTCCAAAAAGTACTTATGGGCCCAAAACGAACACTGTGTGCAAAAGTTACGCTCAATTCTTCTTCTGCCGACTCTCCAAGCGTTCCAAATATGCAAGTGCTCATTCTTTCAAAAAATAGCGAAAATCCTTCCTACATCACCACGAAGTGGTGAGTTCAATCCAAAACGGTCGCTACATTTCCAAAAAGTACTTATGGGCCCAAAATGGACACCGTGTGCAAAAGTTACGCTCAATTCTCCGTCCGCCGACACTCTAAGCGTTCGAAATATTCAAGTGCTCATTCTTTCCAAAAATGGCCAAAATCCCTTGTACGTCACGATGAATTTGTGAGTTCAATCCAAAACGGTCGCTACATTTCCAAAAAGTACTTATGGGCCCAAAAGGGACACCGTGTGCAAAAGTTACGCTCAATTCTTCGTACGCCGACACTCCAAGCGTTCCAAATATGCAAGTGCTCATTCTTTCAAAAAATGGCGAAAATCCCTCGTACGTCACAATGAGGTGGTGAGTTCAATCGGAAACAGTCGCTACATTTCCAAAAAGTACTTATGGGCCCAAAACGAACACTGTGTGCAAAAGTTACGCTCAATTCTTCGTCCGCCGAATCTCCAAGTGTTTCAAATATGCAAGTGCTCATTCTTTCCAAAAATAGCCAAAATCCCTCTTACATCACCAAGAAGTGGTGAGTTCAATCCAAAATGGTCGCTACATTTCCAAAAAGTACTTATGGGCCCAAAACGGACACCGTGTGCAAAAGTTACGCTCAATTCTTCGTCCGCCGACTCTCCCAGCGTTCCAAATATGCAAGTCCTCATTCTTTCAAAAAATGGCGAAAATCCCTCGTACGTCACGACGAAGTTGTGAGTTCAATCCAAAACGGTCGCTACATTTCCAAAAAGTTCTTATGGGCCCAAAACGAACACTGTGTGCAAAAGTTACGCTCAATTCTTCGTCCGCCGACTCTCCAAGCGTTCCAAATATGCAAGTCCTCATTCTTTCAAAAAATGGCGAAAATCCCTCGTACGTCACAATGAGGTGGTGAGTTCAATTCGAAACAGTGGCTACATTTCCAAAAAGTACTTATGGGCCCAAAACGAACACTGTGTGCAAAAGTTACGCTCAATTCTTCGTCCGCCGACTCTCCAAGCGTTCCAAATATGCAAGTGCTCATTCTTCCAAAAAATAGCCAAAATCCCTCGTACATCACCACGAAGTGGTGAGTTCAATCCAAAATGGTCGCTACATTTCCAAAAAGTACTTATGGGCCCAAAACGGACACCGTGTGCAAAAGTTACGCTCAATTCTTCGTCCGCCGACACTCTAAGCGTTCGAAATATTCAAGTGCTCATTCTTTCCAAAAATGGCCAAAATCCCTTGTACATCACGATGAATTTGTGAGTTCCATCCAAAACGGTCGCTACAGTTCCAAAAAGTACTTATGGGCCCAAAACGAACACCGTGTGCAAAAGTTATGCTCAATTCTTCGTACGCCGACACTCCAAGCGTTCCAAATATGCAAGTGCTCATTCTTTCAAAAAATAGCCAAAATCCCTCTTACATCACCACGAAGTGGTGAGTTCACATTTCCAAAAAGTACTTATGGGCCCAAAACGAACACTGTGTGCAAAAGTTACGCTCAATTCTTCGTCCGCCGACTCTAGAAGCGTTCCAAGTATGCAAGTGCTCATTCTTTCAAAAAATAGCCAAAATCCCTCTTACATCACCACGAAGTGGTGAGTTCACATTTCCAAAAAGTACTTATGGGCCGAAAACGGACACCGTGCGCAAAAGTTACGCTCAATTCTTCGTCCGCCGACTCTCCAAGCGTTCCAAATATGCAAGTCCTCATTCTTTCAAAAAATGGCGAAAATCCCTCGTACGTCACGACGAATTTGTGAGTTCAATCCAAAACGGTCGCTACATTTCCAAAAAGGACTTATGGGCCCAAAACGAACACTGTGTGCAAAAGTTACGCTCAATTCTTCGTCCGCCGACTCTCCAAGCGTTCCAAATATGCAAGTCCTCATTCTTTCAAAAAATGGCGAAAATCCCTCGTACGTCACGACGAATTTGTGAGTTCAATCCAAAACGGTCGCTACATTTCCAAAAAGGACTTATGGGCCCAAAACGAACACTGTGTGCAAAAGTTACGCTCAATTCTTCGTCCGCCGACTCTCCAAGCGTTCCAAATATGCAAGTCCTCATTCTTTCAAAAAATGGCGAAAATCCCTCGTACGTCACGACGAATTTGTGAGTTCAATCCAAAACGGTCGCTACATTTCCAAAAAGTACTTATGGGCCCAAAATGGACACCGTGTGCAAAAGTTACGCTCAATTCTTCGTCCGCCGACACTCTAAGCGTTCGGAATATTCAAGTGCTCATTCTTTCCAAAAATGGCCAAAATCCCTTGTATGTCACGATGAATTTGTGAGTTCAATCCAAAACGGTCGCTACATTTCCAAAAAGTACTTATGGGCCCAAAACGAACACTGTGTGCAAAAGTTACGCTCAATTCTTCGTCCGCCGACTCTCCAAGCGTTCCAAATATGCAAGTGCTCATTCTTTCAAAAAATAGCCAAAATCCCTCCTACATCACCACGAAGTGGTGAGTTCAATCCAAAACGGTCGCCACATTTCCAAAAAGTACTTATGGGCCCAAAACGGACACCGTGTGCAAAAGTTACGCTCAATTCTTCGTCCGCTGACACTCTAAACGTTCGAAATATGCAAGTGCTCATTCTTTCCAAAAATGGCCAAAATCCCTCGTACGTCACAATGAGGTGGTGAGTTCAATCCGAAACAGTCGCTACATTTCCAAAAAGTACTTACGGGCCCAAAACGGACCCCGTGTGCAAAAGTTACGCTCAATTCTTCGTCCGCTGACTCTCCATGCGTTCTCAATATACAAGCGCTCATTCCTTCGAAAAATGGCCAAAATCCCTCGTATGTCACGACGAAGTGGTGAGTTCAATCCGAAACAGTCGCTACATTTCCAAAAAGTACTTATGGGCCCAAAACGAACACTGTGTGCAAAAGTTACGCTCAATACTTCGTCCACCGACTCTCCAAGCGTTCCAAATATGCAAGTGCTCATTCTTTCAAAAAATAGCCAAAATCCCTCGTACATCACCAAGAAGTGGTGAGCTCAATCCAAAACGGTCGCTACATTACCAAAAAGTACTTATGGGCCCAAAACGGACACCGTGTGCAAAAGTTACGCTCAATTCTTCGTCCGCCGACACTCAAAACGTTCGAAATATGCAAGTACTCATTCTTTCCAAAAATGGCCAAAATCCCTCGTACGTCACGACGAATTTGTGAGTTCAATCCAAAACGGTCGCTACATTTCCCAAAAGTACTTATGGGCCGAAAATGGACACCGTGTGCAAAAGTTACGCTCAATTCTTCATCCGCCGACACTCTAAACGTTCGAAATATGCAAGTACTCATTCTTTCCAAAAATGGCCAAAATCCCTTGTCCGTCACGATGAATTTGTGAGTTCAATCCGAAACGGTCGCTACATTTCTAAAAAGTACTTATGGGCCGAAAATGGACACCGTGTGCAAAAGTTACGCTCAATTCTTCATCCGCCGACACTCTAAACGTTCGAAATATGCAAGTACTCATTCTTTCCAAAAATGGCCAAAATCCCTTGTCCGTCACGATGAATTTGTGAGTTCAATCCGAAACGGTCGCTACATTTCTAAAAAGTACTTATGGGCCGAAAATGGACACCGTGTGCAAAAGTTACGCTCAATTCTTCGTCCGCCGACACTCTAAGCGTTCGAAATATTCAAGTGCTCATTCTTTCCAAAAATGGCCAAAATCCCTTGTCCGTCACGATGAATTTGTGAGTTCAATCCAAAACGGTCGCTACATTTCCAAAAAGTACTTATGGTCCCAAAACGAACACCGTGTGCAAAAGTTACGCTCAATTCTTCGTACGCCGACTCTCCAAGCGTTCCAAATATTTAAGTCCTCATTCTTTCAAAAAATGGTGAAAATCTCTCGTACGTCACAATGAGGTGGTGAGTTCAATCGGAAACAGTCGCTACATTTCCAAAAAGTACTTATGGGCCTAAAACGAACACTGTGTGCAAAAGTTACGCTCAATTCTTCGTCCGCCGACTCTCCAAGCGTTCCAAATATGCAAGTGCTCATTCTTTCAAAAAATGGCGAAAATCCCTCGTACATCACAATGAGGTGGTGAGTTCAATCCGAAACAGTCGCTACATTTTCAAAAAGTACTTATGGGCCCAAAACAGACACCGGATGCAAAAGTTACGCTCAACGAACCCCGTGTGCAAAAGTTACGCTCAATTCTTCGTCCGCCGACACTCTAAACGTTCGAAATATGCAAGTGCTCATTCTTTCCAAAAATGGCCAAAATCCCTCGTACGTCACGACGAATTTGTGAGTTCAATCCAAAACGGTCGCTACATTTCCAAAAAGTACTTATGGGCCCAAAACGAACACCGTGTGCAAAAGTTACGCTCAATTCTTCGTACGCCGACTCTCCAAGCGTTCCAAATATGCAAGTCCTCATTCTTTCAAAAATTGGCAAAAATCCCTCGTACATCACAATGAGGTGGTGAGTTCAATCCGAATCAGTCGCTACATTTTCAAAAAGTACTTGTGGGCCCAAAATGAACACTGTGTGCAAAAGTTACGCTCAATTCTTCGTCCGCCGACTCTCCAAGCGTTCCAAATACGCAAGTGCTCATTCTTTCAAAAAATAGCCAAAATCCCTCGTACATCACCACGAAGTGGTGAGTTCAATCCAAAACGGTCGCTACATTTCCAAAAAGTACTTAAGGGCCCAAAACGGACACCGTGTGCAAAAGTTACGCTCAATTCTTCGTCTTTCGACACTCTAAGCGTTCGAAATATTCAAGTGCTCATTCTTTCTAAAAATGGCCAAAATCCCTTGTACGTCACGATGAATTTGTGAGTTCAATCCAAAACGGTCGCTACATTTCCAAAAAGTACTTGTGGGCCCAAAACGAACACCGTGTGCAAAAGTTACGCTCAATTCTTCGTACGCCGACTCTCCAAGCGTTCCAAATATTTAAGTCCTCATTCTTTCAAAAAATGGCGAAAATCTCTCCTACATCACCACGAAGTGGTGAGTTCAATCCAAAACGGTCGCTCCATTTCCAAAAAGTACTTATGGGCCCAAAACGGACACCGTGTGC
>NW_019266159.1:0-8118 GCF_002742605.1 Olea europaea var. sylvestris
TGCATTATCAATCTAAATCTCTAATTACCTGTTTAATACCTTGCTTTGCACTCAAAATATCTAATTCCATCAACTTTAGCCCCAGTTTGATCCCCACTAAATTACATTTCATTACATTCTATTTTTCTCTCCTATTTTCAACCACACAATCTTCCATAAAATAATATTACACGTAAATCAAAAAAATTTCTTTCTTTTTCAACCACTGTGTTGATACATAAAAATTCAGTCCAAATCGAATGGCCCAAAGAATGAAGCCCAATTGGAGAATCCCCAAATCAGATAGCCCAAAGAACGAAGCCCAACCAAACAATTCAAAATGAAGGCCCAAATAGGGAGGCCCAAGAACGTGGTAATGCCATCGCCCAAGATTGCACGTCGCCCGAATATGAGCGAATGGAGTGCCATGCAGTCGTCCAGAGCTATTACTCTATTTTCGCCAAAACCTTCAGGTCGCCCAAAGTCTTAACAAATATAAAGCGTTGTGATTATCAAGAAGTGCAGTTATCAAAGCAGCCCCATCACGTTCCACGATTCAAGGAATTCAATCGAAAACGGTTGAACGACGAAGTGTAATGGCAGCAGTTAAATAAGACAGTTTTCATGACAAGCTGGCCATTATGAGAAAAGTGGGCAGTTGCAGAACGATCAAGCAGTTTTTAGGCGGTTGATCACAAAGAGATCGTCCATGAAGTATAAAAAGGAGAAAAGACATAGAGCAAAGGACCGAATCAAAAACTCTCGAACAGAGAACATGTAATTTTAATTTTCTTAACTTAGATTTAAACACTTTTTTCAGTAACTCGTGTGCTTGCGCCCCTTGGAGGCACTTTGTTTTCAATTTCCAATTGTAAAGTCATCGCCAATAAAAGAACACCCCTTTTTGGGACTTTGTCTCAAGAGGTTTGTCCCTTACACAATCGTCTGATCCCTTTTAATTGTTAGCGACTAACCCGCACGAAACACACTCATTTTTTCAACAAAACACTATTCCTCCCATTTTCATTATCAAAAATTGGGGTCAAACGGGGTATACAATATATTTTCTCCTTGTTGTTGGTTAGGGTTATAGTTTTAGGTCCCGTTTGTTTCTCATTTTTGAAATAATAAAAATGAAAAATATAACTGTTACGACTTCACATAAGAGATAAAAATTCAAATGTGATAACTTAATGTGATAGATAACGGTCATATTTTTCATTTTAATGAGAAAATAATAAAAAACAAACAGGGGCTTAAAATAATTGTGGTGTATTTAATAAAAAATTATTTTAATTGATGTGTACAATGTACATAGAAAGTGATGTAAATTGGTCAAATTCAACTAAAAAAATTGAATAAAGTTTCTTGTACATTGTTTGCTTGACATGGAGTTTGACACTCTATTGTTTTCCAATGTTTTCAAAAATGAAGTTACCGGGAAATGGTGTTTTTTAAAAAAACTGTTCAATGTGATGTCGTCATGTGGCACAATGTCAAACTCAATATACTTGTAGCATAATTCAAAAAAATTCCCCACATGGCTTTACACCGATTTGCATAAAAAAAAAAAAAATCATCACAAAAAAGGGAAGAATAAGCCTTAGTTACGTTTCATTTCTACCAAAATTCTTTGTCTTCTTGATTTAAAAAACGAAGAAAAACAAAAAAGAGTAAAGGATAATAAAAAACAGTCCAAAATAACGTTATTAATTTTTAATTTTGTTGGAAGTAATAATCATCATTATAGCTCCTGAGTCAGCACAAGAGCTTCTCACAAAAAGATTTTAAGATGTTTTCTTGTAATGGTGGGTTTGCCACTGGTATTAAACAAGATTGAGCTATTTTTCTTACGTTTGTAGAATTAATTTTTACAAATGCTACGAGATGGTATTATAACCATCACAATTGTATGATTTGATGTATGAATTATTGTTAGGTAAGAGTTATATATTTTGTGGTGTATTGATGATGATGATGATATATGAGTGAATAATAAATATGATATTTATATCATTTTACTTATGGTTATTTAAGTAAATAAAAAATTGTGGTATAACAAAAATTTATTGTGGTGGTAATATAATTACCCAAAAAATTATGAATAATAATATTTGTACATAACGGAGTTACTTAGTAATTTATATACAGATGAAGTATCAAAAAGATAGTGGAGAAATATTTTTTTTCTATTTAATTGAAAAAATTATGATCTAATCATGTCTCACTGGCTGTAGTTGCAGGCACCAAAAAATAAAACCCATACTCCTCAAATTTACATGTAGTATTGTGGTAAAAATCGTCTCCACGAGGAGTGTCTAGTTTAATTTTATGCTATGTTATCAAGAATGAGGGTTTTGAGTATAATGCGATCAATTTTAAGAAAATAACCAATAACAATGCAAATTAAAGAATTGAATTAAATCAATAGAACAAACCTTGACATAAGTCAATATCCACAATCGAAATTTCACAATTGGTCATTGATTCACGTATGATTATCAATTCATATTTTTAGCATTCATCGTTGGAATTATTTTCCCATCTCTCTTTAATTGTAGTTAATCAAAAAATAAGCAATCCAATCAACCTTAATTATTAAACAATACAAGATAAGCACTAAGGTTTAATTTAATAATAGCCTTAGGAATTAGAGAAATCAATGAAATTAAACAACACAAGCACAAGCGGTTATAATTAATCTAGTAAAATGTTCTTCCTAAAATTTAACAATCTATGACGTAGCAAATCATTTAGTTATAGTTGCTTCACAAGTTAAAGGGATCAAACAACTATGAATTTGATATTAAACTCAACTATAGATTGCAACATATAATAAACTAATAGACCTCATAGCAATTAAACGCAATAATAATAAAAATAAGTACAGAAGAACATCCAATACTTTAAACATGAATTAAACAATGAAAATAATTTAGATCTCACAGTTTGATTTGCCTCGAGGGTTCAATTTCCCTTGACCAAGTACAAGAAATTAGCCACACATGAAAATTGAAAGTTTCAAAGAGAGGAAGAGAAGATGGGAGATTGTTTTGCGTCTTTTGGACGGTTTTAAGGTTTTTAAATGCGTTCCTAATTTGTTTCCGGAAAAGTTCTGATCAAATAAGGAAACCAAAAATTTTCATCTGCAATTGTACTATGTGACTGTACAGTACGAACGAATGCGATTGCATAGTTCATTGGCCTTCAATTATTTGAAACGCATATATGCGACCGCATAGACTTTTCTACTATGCAACCGCATAGTAGTGAAAAACTTTCAAAAGTTACATTTTAGTCCTTGAACTTGTTTTCACATTTCTTGACTTCTTTTCTTGTTTCTTCTTCTTACAACACTTCTTGTTTTCAACAAATTGGTCATTTTTTGCTTGTTTCTTCTAAATTCCGTTATATTAATCCAATTACAACCTAAATCAAAGTATAAGAATAATGAGTACATCTAGATATCAATTAATCACAAAAGCACAGTATAGAGGGATGAAAAATATAACATTTCACATTTCTCATCACTCACCATATTGCGTATGTAAACCATTATATATCTATATAACACAGCTGAAAAATTATTGAATAATAAACTCTTGAATATAGATTAAGCCCCCGTTTGCAACCCCCCCCCCCAATTTTTCAAATTAAAATGGGTGTAATAGTATTTTTTGGGCAAGTGAGTAGTTGAAAAAGAAGCAAAAGTTTTCGATTTACGTGTGATATTATTTTATGAAAAATTGTATGAATGAAAATAGTAGAGAAAAAAATGAAATTTAGTTTAAAGGGGACCAAACGAGGGATAAATTGTTTCTAAGAAATCACTACTAAATATCATTTGAAATTGAATCTCTCGTAAATGTTCAAAATCAATATTTAAAAATAAAAAATAAAAAAAATCTCATAATCGGTACTCGAAACTCCCAAGCATGGGTCAGTGTCTATTCCGAATACATCATACTGATCTTCAATTCATAATAAATATTTTTTTTAACATGAGAAAGAAATAAAAAAGGAGTTAATTGTTTCAATAATTACTAAACTTATGTTCGTGTCTTTGAATTCTTACTAAAGATTTAGATGTTGAGTTTTGGCAATTAAACATATCAAATTGTTGTATGTTACTCATTGGCATGACATCCGTTTAACAAGTTTAATGAAATTGATGATATAGCGGAATGAGTACGCATGTGACACTAAAACACCATTACGTGACCAATCATGGCACTCCAAATTGTCATGTAAGAAATGCATCTTTAATTTCTCATTATATTTCTTAAGACATATTTGATTGCTAATAATACTTTTAAAAACGTCTTTGATTACTCACTATATTTTAAGGTGATCAAATTTTGGCCACTAAGCTTGTAAAATTGACTTTGTCATGTCCTGAAAATTTAAGAAATTTTGTTGCGAGCATCACTTACCTAAAATGAAATTTAATTTTATAGTGTGTTACAAGTGAATGTTTCAAAATATTTTGCAATATAGTGAATATATAATCAAATAAACGCTTTAGAGTGGTTTGTATTGGAACAATTATGAAGTTCTATGAATTTATTGAGACCTTTAAACATGGGCAAACGAGTTTAGACTTCGGGCTCCATTATTCAAAAAATACATTTTTTTAAAATTAATTTTCAATCACACATTCTCCAACAAAAATAATATGAATGATGTTAATTGTATATAATTGAGTTATATGATGGTTTATATACAAATTTTGTGTCAACAAGATAGTGTAGAAGTTTTTTTTTATTTGTCGGAAAAATTCTAACCCAATCATATCTCATCACATAATATGTATATAAACTATTATGTACATATAGAAAATCGTAGTAAAGTTACATGTAAATTAAAAAATATATTTTTAATTACGTATTCTTAAAAAATCACTATTTCAAAATGTATTTTATTAAAAAATTTAATTTTCATAAGTCCAAGCAAAATTTTAGGTGGCCTCCATTAAAATTTACTCTTAAACAAGAAAAAGAAACAAAGAAAAGAAAAAGGACAATGTTATATCATCTTGCCCCTGTTTGAAGGAAGGAATAATCCTCTCATCCAAGGCCTATGTGGGCCATGGATTTCCACGGCGCCAATAGGGGCGGAAGAAAAGGGGCGTTGGGAGGGGTGGGGGGGCACATAGGCCTCTAGCACTGCTGTTGGAGGAAATTCTTAGAGCAAAAAATTTTATTTTATTTTTATTTTTTTAACCTTTGGCCTCCCATTTTCAGCTGTCTTTGTTGACCATAACTCTCCAGTTGGGTTCCAACCGATCAAAAAAATTGATTTTATTTTTTTTTATTTTTTATTTTTTTGGGTGTGCGCGTGGAAAAGTTGCTCCAAACAGGGACAAGACTCCACAAAGTCTATGCACAATATAATGAAACAAAAATGTTAAACCTACAAAAGGTTATTCTTCCCAGCCAATTGGCTCGACACCAATTTGGAAATAATGTACTCTCCACATTATTCAAGTCAAAAGCTAGTTGATGCTTCTTTTGATCGTCCTTCGATCCATTAGACGCATAATAATTATTTATATATGATTTGATTCTGAGTACATTTTGTTTACCTTCGTAGAAAACAAAAATAACTTATTTCATTGTCAATTTCTATTAAATCGTCTCCACATTCATCACTCTGATTACTCATCTTTAAAAAAGCTTTTGAAAATCGCACTAGATTATTTTTTCCCAATGGAATTCAAAGTGTAATTGTTACTTCGCCAATAAATGAATTATTAATTAATAAAAATCACCATCATTGAAGAAAACATTACCATGGAAGACTCCACGAAGTCTATGCACAATACCATGAAACAAAAAAGTTAAACCTACAAAATGTTATTCTTTCCCAGCCAATTGGCTCGACTTCAATTTGGAAATAATGTACCCTCCACATTATTCAAGTCAAAAGCTGGTTGATGCTTCTTTTGATCCTCCTTCGATCCACTGACACATAATAATTTACTCTTTATATATGATTTAATTTCGAATACACTGTGTTTACCTTCGCAGAGAACAGAAATAACTTATTTCATTGTCAATTTCTATTAAATCGTCTCCACATTCATCACTCCGATTACTCATCTTTAAGAAAGCTTTTGAAGGCACTAGACTATTTTTCCAATGGAATTCAAAGTGTAATTGGTTAAAAAAAAAAAAAAAAAAAAAATTACTTCACCAATAAATGAATTATTAGTGTATAGAAATCATCATCATTGAAAAAAATATTACAATTCTAAATGACGTCACAATCCAGAATCCACTATCCCTTAGACCAAGTTGGAGGGTTGTCAAGCCACCTTCAAATACTTGTTGGTTGGTGTGTCTCATCGGCCATCACGATGGTACAAGTTGATAAATCGACTCTATATAAAAAGGCTAATGATTATGTAAATGCATATTTATGATTACAAGCTATGAATGTTGGAATAAATCCGTATGATACAACCATAAGAGTTCATAGAACGCAATAATGTAAAGAAAGTCTGCAAATATGGATTAAAGTGGCATCAAGATCTTGGAACAAGAAATTCGATGAGGTAATTAAGACGTTTGACTCCGATCAGAAATTTGACAAACCCAATGTGAAGATACATGATAAAATTGTGTTTTTCTTGGTGTTTTTATATAGATGATATTCTACTCGTTGGAAATAATGTTGGAGCGTTATATGATTGGCCTAGGTATGTTCTATGCATTCAAATCTTAAAAAGAACACGCTCACGACTCTGTCCTAAGCTTTATATATTGACAAGACATTTGTCAAATGTGCCATACAAGATTATAAGAAATATTAGCTTAATTTATGGGAAAGTGAGCTTTGCTAATAAAATAAAGTGCGTGAATTGGAACATATTTTCATTTATTTAAACTAATAATAGTTCATAGCAGTGATACACAAACAGACAGTTATGCCAAAGAATAAGTGTAACTAATACATCCTATGAAGTTCTTCTTCCATATCTTCTTTTCATTTCCCCCTTTACAGAGAGTTTTACAATTAAATTTATATATCAGTACCTGTGATTTGAGTTCATTATATCAACTCCACAGATTCATAGAATTTAGTCATCCAATGATGTTATTACAAAATCCTGCAGTGCAATGAGTTTCGCCTGTCCTCCGTACTCTTCCGGCAAGACTTCTTCACCAACATTTCTAATAAATTCTCTTCTTTCCTCTTCATTGGTTACAATTACAATCTGTACAAATTGCCAAAATAAAGTTATCTCAGGAATTCATAAAGCGAAAAACACATATCCGAAAGCAGTAAAACTCTTGCCAGTTCATTAATATGATCAGATTTTGCCATACTTGTACTTTATATTGCTAAACTGAATTGAATCAGAGGGCATACTTGATTTTGCACGGTGTGTGTTCGTGTGCACACATCTGTAAACTACGTTTCCAAAGTATTTTTTTTTTTTTGTTTTTGCAAAATCTATATACCAAATGTACCTTTTCGAAAGTAGCCTTCTCAAGGAAGCGGGAAATAAATCTCCAAATACTCACAAAAAACCGGGGCATATTTAACAGGTAGCATTTGGCCAGGCGCTCAGGATAGTACGCCTATACCGAGAAGAATGTCAAATTGAAATTGATAGTTAGATCAAATTTAAACATCTATATAAAATGAGATAGATCTTCAGAATAAGTACTGCCTCAGGAAAACAGCAGTTCATGGAAAATCAATATTTCAGACTAAAAACCACCAGATGATTTTAGCTAGCAAAGCATCAGTCAAGTCCCATGCAACAAGAGTCTAATAAAGGTTAAGTACCAACTTTAGTACGAATAAAATTACATTTATGCCTAAGTAAACTGCAATTCAACTTCTAAGAAATACTACGTGATGCTTAATTCTGATCAAGGGATGAACTACATGAATACGACAAGGATCAATAAAGTTAGCAAGCAGCTCAATTAGCAACCTGTAATGTTTACAAATTACTGAAAATGATTGGTTGCAATATACTATTGATTTACCTCGTCCAGCATGTGTTACCCTTCTTTATGAGAAAAAAATAATGTTGAGTATCACATTGCAAAACTTGGGAACTGAGTTGATAAAATATCAAGTTCGTTTAGGAATCCTCCATATACGTTGCTTAAAAATTGTCTT
>NW_019266160.1:0-8116 GCF_002742605.1 Olea europaea var. sylvestris
TGCAAAAGTTACGCTCAATTCTTGGTACGCCGACAATCCAAGCGTTCCAAATATGCAAGTGCTCACTCTTTTGAAAAATGGCCAAAATCCCTAATACGTCACGACGAAGTGGTGAGTTCAATCCAAAACGGTAGCTACATTTTCAAAAAGTACTTACGGGCCGAAAACGGACACCGTGTGCAAAAGTTACGCTCAATTCTTCGTACGCCGGCAATCCAAACGTTCCAAATATGCGAGTGTTCACACTTCGGAAAAATGGACGAAATCGCTCATACGTCACGACGAAGTGGTGAGTTCAATCTAAAACGGTCGCTACATTTTTAAAAAGTACTTACGGGCCCAAAACGGACACCGTGTGCAAAAGTTACTCTCAATTCTTCGTATGCCGACAATCCAAGCGTTCCCAATATGCAAGTGTTCAGTCTTTCGAAAAATGGATGAAATCCCTCATACGTCTCGACGAAGTGGTGAGTTCAATCGAAAACGCTCGCTACATTTCCAAAAAGTACTTACGGGCCCAAAACGAACACCGTGTGCAAAAGTTACGCTCAATTCTTGGTACGCCGACAATCCAAGCGTTCCCAATATGCAAGTGTTCAGTCTTTCGAAAAATGGATGAAATCCCTTATACGTCTCGAAGAAGTGGTGAGTTCAATCGAAAACGGTGGCTACATTTCCAAAAAGTACTTACGGGCCCAAAACGGACACCGTGTGCAAAAGTTACGCTCAATTCTTGGTACGCCGACAATCCAAGCGTTCCAAATATGCAAGTGCTCACTCTTTTGAAAAATGGCCGAAATCCCTAATACGTCACGACGAAGTGGTGAGTTCAATCCAAAACGGTAGCTACATTTCTAAAAAGTTCTTATGGGCCCAAAACGGACACCGTGTGCAAAAGTTACGCTCAATTCTTCGTACGCCCACAATCCAAGCGTTCCAAATATGCAAGTGCTCACTCTTTCGAAAAAATGGCCAAAATCCCTCCTACGTCACGACGAAGTGGTGAGTTCAATCCAAAATGGTAACTACATTTCCATAAAGTTCTTATGGGCCCAAAACGGACGTCGTGTGCAAAAGTTACGCTCAATTCTTCGTACGTCGACGATCCAAGCGTTCGAAATATGCAAGTGCTCTCTCATTCGAAAAATGGCCAAAATCCCTCATACGTCACGACGAAGTGGTGAGTTCAATCTAAAACGGTCGCTACATTTCCAAAATGTACTTACGGGCCCAAAACGGACACCATGTGCAAAAGTTACGCTCAGTTCTTCGTACGCCGACAATCCAAGCGTTCCAAGTATGCAAGTACTCACTCTTTCGAAAAATTGTCGAAATTCCTCGTACATCAAGATGAATTCGTGAGTTCAATCCAAAACGGTCGCTACATTTCCAAAAAGTACTTATGGGCCGAAAACGGACACCGTGTGCAAAAGTTACGCTCAATTCTTCGTACGCCGATAATCCAAACGTTCCAAATATGCGAGTGCTCACACTTTGGAAAAATGGACGAAATCGCTCATACGTCATGACGAAGTGGTGAGTTCAATCTAAAACGGTCGCTACATTTCCAAAATGTACTTACGGGCCCAAAACGGACACCATGTGTAAAAGTTACGCACAGTTCTTCGTAAGCCGACAATCCAAGCGTTCCAAGTATGCAAGTACTCACTCTTTCGAAAAGCGGCCAAAATCCCTCATACGTCACGACGAAGTGGTGAGTTCAATCCAAAATGGTCGCTACATTTCAAAAAAGTTCTTATGGGCCCAAAATGGACACCGTGTGCAAAAGTTACGCTCAATTCTTCGTACGCTCACAATCCAAGCGTTCCAAATAAGCAAGTACTCACACTTTTGAAAAATGGCCAAAATCCCTCATACGTCACGATGAAGTGGTGAGTTCAATCGAAAACGGTCGCTATATTTCTAAAAAGTTCTTATGGGCCCAAAACGGACACCGTGTGCAAAAGTTACGCTTAATTCTTCGTATGCCGACAATCCAAACGTTCCAAATATGCGAGTGCTCACACTTTGGAAAAATGGACGAAATCGCTCATACGTCACGACGAAGTGGTGAGTTCAATCCAAAACGGTTGCTACATTTCCAAAGTGTACTTACGGGCCCAAAACGGACACCATGTGCAAAAGTTACGCTAAGTTCTTCGTAAGCCGACAATCCAAGCGTTCCAAGTATGCAAGTGCTCACTCTTTCGAAAAGCGGCCAAAATCCCTCATACGTCACGACGAAGTGGTGAGTTCAATCCAAAATGGTCGCTACATTTCCAAAAAGTTCTTATGGGCACAAAATGGACACCGTGTGCAAAAGTTACGCTCAATTCTTCGTACGCTCACAATCCAAGCGTTCCAAATAAGCAAGTACTCGCACTTTTGAAAAATGGCCAAAATCCCTCATACGTCACGATGAAGTGGTGAGTTCAATCGAAAACGGTCGCTACATTTCTAAAAAGTTATTATGGGCCCAAAACGGAAACCGTGTGCAAAAGTTACGCTTAATTCTTCGTACGCCGACAATCCAAGCGTTCCAAATATGCAAGTGCTCACTCTTTCGAAAAATGGCCGAAATCCCTCATACGCCACGACGAAGTGGTGAGTTCAATCGAAAACGGTCGCCACATTTCCAAAGAGTACTTACGGGCCCAAAACGGACACCGTGTGCAAAAGTTACCCTCAATTCTTCGTACGTCGACAATCCAAGCGTTCCAAATATGCAAGTGCTCATTCTTTCGAAAAATGGCCGAAATCCCTTGTACATCACTATGAAGTGGTGAGTTCAATCTAAAACGGTCGCTACATTTCAAAAAAGTACTTACGGGTCCAAAACGGACACCGTCTGCAAAAGTTACTCTCAATTCTTCGTACGTCGACAATCCAAGCGTTCGAAATATGCAAGTGCTCTCCCTTTCGAAAAATGGCCGAAATCCCTCATACGTCACGACGAAGTGGTGAGCTCAATCTAAAACGGTCGCTACATTTCCAAAAAGTACTTACGGGCCCAAAACGAACACCGTGTGCAAAAGTTACGCTCAATTCTTGGTCCGTCGACTCTCTAAGCGTTCTAAATATGCAAGTGCTCATTCTTTCGAAAAATGGCCGAAATCCCTCGTACGTCACGATGAAGTGGTGAGTTCAATCTAAAACGGTCGCTCCATTTCCAAAAAGTTCTTATGGGCCCGAAACGGACACCGTGTGCAAAAGTTACGCTCAATTCTTGGTCCGTCGACTCTCTAAGCGTTCTAAATATGCAAGTGCTCATTCTTTCGAAAAATGGCCGAAATCCCTCGTACGTCACGATGAAGTGGTGAGTTCAATCTAAAACGGTCGCTCCATTTCCAAAAAGTTCTTATGGGCCCGAAACGGACACCGTGTGCAAAAGTTACGCTCAATTCTTCGTACGCCGACAATCCAAGCGTTCCAAATATGCAAGTGCTCATTCTTTCGAAAAATTGTCGAAATCCCTCGTACGTCACGATGAAGTGGTGAGTTCAATCTAAAACGGTCGCTACATTTCCGAAAAGTACTTAGGGGCCCAAAACGGACATCGTGTGCAAAAGTCACGCTCAATTCTTCGTACGCCGACAATCCAAGCGTTCTAAATATGAAAGTGCTCACTCTTTCGAAAAATGGCCGAAATCCCTCGTACGTCACGATGAAGTGGTGAGTTCAATCTAAAACGGTCGCTACATTTCCGAAAAGTACTTAGGGGCCCAAAACGGACATCGTGTGCAAAAGTCACGCTCAATTCTTCGTACGCCGACAATCCATGCGTCCCAAATATGCAAGTGCTCACTCTTACGAAAAATGTCCGAAATCCCTAATACGTCAAGGCGAAGTGGTGAGTTCAAGCAAAAACGGTCGCTACATTTCCAAAAAGTACTTGCGGGCCTAAAACGGACACCGGGTGCAAAAGTTACGCTCAATTCTTCGTACGCCGACAATCCATGCGTCCCAAATATGCAAGTGCTCACTCTTTCGAAAAATGTCCGAAATCCCTAATACGTCAAGGCGAAGTGGTGAGTTCAAGCAAAAACGGTCGCCACTTTTCCAAAAGGTACTTACGGGCCCAAAACGAACACCGTGTGCAAAAGTTACGCTCAATTCTTCATACGCCGACAATCCAAGCATTCCAAATATGGAAGTGCTCACTCTTTCAAAAATTGGCCGAAATTCCTCGTACTTCACAACGAAGTGGTGAGTTCAATCTAAAACGGTCGCTACATTTTTAAAAAGTACTTACGGGCCCAAAACGGACGCCGTGTGCAAAAGTTACTCTCAATTCTTCATATGCCGACAATCCAAGCGTTCCCAATATGCAAGTGTTCAGTCTTTCGAAAAATGGATGAAATCCCTCATACGTCTCGACGAAGTGGTGAGTTCAATCGAAAACGGTCGCTACATTTCCAAAAAGTACTTACGGGCCCAAAATGGACACCGTGTGCAAAAGTTACGCTCAATTCTTCATATGCCGACAATCCAAGCGTT
The DNA here is from genome assembly GCF_002742605.1 of Olea europaea var. sylvestris. Lineage (NCBI taxonomy): Eukaryota > Viridiplantae > Streptophyta > Magnoliopsida > Lamiales > Oleaceae > Olea > Olea europaea. The sequence continues at coordinate 4,498 of NW_019266160.1, forward strand.
CCCAATATGCAAGTGTTCAGTCTTTCGAAAAATGGATGAAATCCCTCATACGTCTCGACGAAGTGGTGAGTTCAATCGAAAACGGTCGCTACATTTCCAAAAAGTACTTACGGGCCCAAAATGGACACCGTGTGCAAAAGTTACGCTCAATTCTTCGTACGCCGACAATCCAAACGTTCCAAATATGCGAGTGCTCACACTTTGGAAAAATGGCCGAAATCGCTCATACGTCACGATGAAGTGGTGAGTTCAATCCAAAACGGTCGCTACATTTCCAAAAAGTTCTTATGGGCCCAAAACGGACACCGTGTGCATAAGTTATGCTCAATTCTTCATATGCCGACAATCCAAGCATTCCAAATATGCAAGTGCTCACACTTTCAAAAAATCGCCGAAATCCCTCATACGTCACAACGAAGTGGTGAGTTCAATCTAAAACGGTCGCTACATTTTTAAAAAGTACTTACGGGCCCAAAACGGACACCGTGTGCAAAAGTTACTCTCAATTCTTCATAGGCCGACAATCCAAGCGTTCCCAATATGCAAGTGTTCAGTCTTTCGAAAAATGGATGAAATCCCTTATACGTCTCGATGAAGTGGTGAGTTCAATCGAAAACGGTCGCTACATTTCCAAAAAGTACTTACGGGCCCAAAACGGACACAGTGTGCAAAAGTTACGCTCAATTCTTGGTACGCCGACAATCCAAGCGTTCCAAATATGCAAGTGCTCACTCTTTCGAAAAATGGCCAAAATCCTTAATACGTCACGACGAAGTGGTGAGTTCAATCCAAAATGGTAGCTACATTTCCAAAAAGTACTTACGGGCCTAAAATGGACACCGTGTGCAAAAGTTACGCTCAATTCTTCGTACGCCGACAATCCAAACGTTCCAAATATGCGAGTGCTCACACTTTGGAAAAATGGCCAAAATCGCTCATACGTCACGATGAAGTGGTGAGTTCAATCCAAAACGGTCGCTACATTTCCAAAAAGTTCTTATGGGCCCAAAACGGACACCGTGTGCAAAAGTTACACTCAATTCTTCGTACGTCGACAATCCAAGCGTTCCAAATATACAAGTGCTCACTCTTTCAAAAAATGGTCGAAATCCCTCATACGTCACGACGTAGTGGTGAGTTCAATCCAAAATGGTCGCTATATTTCCAAAAACTACTTACGGGCCTAAAACGGACACCGGGTGCAAAAGTTACGCTCAATTCTTCGTACGCCGACAACCCAAGCATTCCAAATATGCAAGTGCTCACTCTTTCAAAAAATGGCTAAAATCCCTCATACGTCACAATGAAGTGGTGAGTTCAATCTAAAACGGTTGCTACATTTCCAAAAAGTACTCGCGGGCCCAAAACAGACACCATGTGCAAAAGTTGTGCTCAATTCTTCGTAAGCCGACAATCCAAGCGTTCCAAGTATGCAAGTGCTCACTCTTTCAAAAAATGGCCGAAATCCCTCATACGTCACGATGAAGTGGTGAGTTCAATCCAAAAGGGTCGCTACATTTCCAAAAAGTACTTACGGGCCCAAAACGGTCACCGTGTACAAAAGTTACCGTCAATTCTTCATACGTCGACAATCCAAGCGTTCCAAATATGCAAGGGCTCACTCTTTCGAAAAATGGCCGAAATCCCTCATACGTCACGATGAAGTGGTGAGTTCAATCCAAAAGGGTCGCTACATTTCCAAAAAGTACTTACGGGCCCAAAACGGTCACCGTGTACAAAAGTTACCGTCAATTCTTCATACGTCGACAATCCAAGCGTTCCAAATATGCAAGGGCTCACTCTTTCGAAAAATGGCCGAAATCCCTCATACGTCACGATGAAGTGGTGAGTTCAATCCAAAAGGGTCGCTACATTTCCAAAAAGTACTTACGGGCCCAAAACGGTCACCGTGTACAAAAGTTACCGTCAATTCTTCATACGTCGACAATCCAAGCGTTCCAAATATGCAAGTGCTCACTCTTTCAAAAAATGGCCGAAATCCCTCATACGCCACAACGAAGTGGTGAGTTCAATCCAAAGCGGTCGCTACATTTCCAAAAAGTACTTACGGGCCCAAAACGGACACCGTGTACAAAAGTTACCGTCAATTCTTCATACGTCGACAATCCAAGCGTTCCAAATATGCAAGTGCTCATTCTTTCGAAAAATTATCGAAATCCCTCGTACGTCACGATGAAGTGGTGAGTTCAATCTAAAACGGTTGCTACATTTCCGAAAAGTACTTACGGGCCCAAAACGGACATCGTGTGCAAAAGTCACGCTCAATTCTTCGTACGCCGACAATCCAAGCGTTCTAAATATGAAAGTGCTCACTCTTTCGAAAAATGGCCGAAATCCCTCATACGTCACGATGAAGTGGTGAGTTCAATCTAAAACGGTCGCTACATTTTCAAAAAGTAATTACGTGCCCAAAACGGACACCGTGTGCAATTGTTACGCTCAATTCTTCGTACGCTGACAATCCAAGGGTTCCCAATATGCAAGTGCTCACTCTTTCGAAAAATGGCCGAAATCCCTCATACGTCACGGTGAAGTGGTGAGATCAATCCAAAAGGGTCGCTACATTTCCAAAAAGTTCTTATGTGCCAAAACGGACACCGTGTGCAAAACTTACACTCAATTCTTCGTACGTCAACAATCCAAGCGTTCCAATTATGTAAGTGCTCACTCTTTCGAAAAATGGCCAAAATCCCTTGTACGTCACGATGAAGTGGTGAGTTCAATCTAAAACGGTCGCTACATTTCCAAAAGGTACTTACGGGCCCAAAACGGACACCTTGTGTAAAAGTTACGCTCAATTCTTCGTACGTCGACAATCCAAGCGTTCCAAATGTGCAAGTGCTCACCCTTTCGAAAAATGGCCGAAATCCCTCGTACATCACGACGTAGTGGTGAGTTCAATCCAAAACGGTCGCTACATTTCCAAAAAGTACTTGCGGGCCTAAAACGGACACCGGGTGCAAAAGTTACGCTCAATTCTTCGTACGCCGACAATCCAAGCGTCCCAAATTTGCAAGTGCTCACTCTTTTGGAAAATATCCGATATCCCAAATACGTCAAGGCGAAGTGGCGAGTTCAAGCAAAAATGGTCGCTACATTTCCAAAAAGTACTTACGGGCCCAAAACGGACACCGTGTGCAAAAGTTACGCTCAACTCTTCGTACGCCGACAATCCAAGCGTTCCAAATATGCAAGTGCTCACTCTTTCGAAAAATGGCCAAAATCCCTAATACGTCACGACGAAGTGGTGAGTTCAATCCAAAACGGTAGCTACATTTCCAAAAAGTACTTACGGGCCCAAAACGGACACCGTGTGCAAAAGTTACGCTCAATTCTTCATACGCCGACAATCCAAGCATTCCAAATATGCAAGTGCTCACTCTTTCAAAAAATAGCCGAAATCCCTCATACGTCACAACGAAGTGGTGAGTTCAATCTAAAACGGTCGCTACATTTCCAAAAAGTACTTTCGGGCCCAAAACGGACACCGTGTGTAAAAGTTACGCTCAATTCTACGTACGCCGACAATCCAAGCGTTCCAAATATGCAAGTGCTCACTCTTTCGAAAAATGGCCAAAATCCCTAATACGTCACGACG
>NW_019266161.1:0-8114 GCF_002742605.1 Olea europaea var. sylvestris
TAAGTACTTTTTGGAAATGTAGCGACCCTTTTGGATTGAACTCACTACTTCGTCGTGACGTATGAGGTATTTCGGCCATTTTTAGAAAGAATGAGCACTTTTAAATTTGGAACGCTCGGATAGTCGGCGTACGAGGAATTGAGCGTAAATTTTGCAAGAGGTGTCCGTTTCGGGCCCATAAGTACTTTTTGGAAATGTAGCGACCCTTTTGGATTAAACTCACGACTTCGTCGTGACGTATGAGGAATTTTGGCGATTTTTAGAAAGAATGAGCAGTTTTATGTTTGGAAGGCTTGGATAGTCGGCGTACGAAAAATTGAGCGTAACTTTTGCGTACGGTGTCCGTTTCGGGCCCACTACTTCGTCGTGACGTATGAGGAATTTTGGCGATTTTTAGAAAGAATGAGCAGTTTTATGTTTGGAAGGCTTGGATAGTCGGCGTACGAAAAATTGAGCGTAACTTTTGCGTACGGTGTCCGTTTCGGGCCCACTACTTCGTCGTGACGTATGAGGAATTTTGGCGATTTTTAGAAAGAATGAGCAGTTTTATGTTTGGAAGGCTTGGATAGTCGGCGTACGAAAAATTGAGCGTAACTTTTGCGTACGGTGTCCGTTTCGGGCCCACTACTTCGTCGTGACGTATGAGGAATTTTGGCGATTTTTAGAAAGAATGAGCAGTTTTATGTTTGGAAGGCTTGGATAGTCGGCGTACGAAAAATTGAGCGTAACTTTTGCAAGAGGTGTCCGTTTCGGGCCCATAAGTACTTTTTGGAAATGTAGCGACCCTTTTGGATTAAACTCACGACTTCGTCGTGACGTATGAGGGATTTTGGCGATTTTTAGAAAGAATGAGCAGTTTTATATTTGGAAAGCGCGGATAGTCGGCGTACGAAGAATTGAGCGTAACTTTTGCACACGATGTCCGTTTTGGGCCCATAAGTACTTTTTGGAAATATAGCGACCCTTTTGGATTGAACTCACGACTTCGTCGTGACGTATGAGGGGAAATGTAGCGACCCTTTTGGATTGAACTCACGACTTCGTCGTGACGTATGAGGGGAAATGTAGCGACCCTTTTGGATTGAACTCACGACTTCGTCGTGACGTATGAGGGGAAATGTAGCGACCCTTTTGGATTGAACTCACGACTTCGTCGTGACGTATGAGGGGAAATGTAGCGACCCTTTTGGATTGAACTCACGACTTCGTCGTGACGTATGAGGGGAAATGTAGCGACCCTTTTGGATTGAACTCACGACTTCGTCGTGACGTATGAGGGGAAATGTAGCGACCCTTTTGGATTGAACTCACGACTTCGTCGTGACGTATGAGGGGAAATGTAGCGACCCTTTTGGATTGAACTCACGACTTCGTCGTGACGTATGAGGGGAAATGTAGCGACCCTTTTGGATTGAACTCACGACTTCGTCGTGACGTATGAGGGGAAATGTAGCGACCCTTTTGGATTGAACTCACGACTTCGTCGTGACGTATGAGGGGAAATGTAGCGACCCTTTTGGATTGAACTCACGACTTCGTCGTGACGTATGAGGGGAAATGTAGCGACCCTTTTGGATTGAACTCACGACTTCGTCGTGACGTATGAGGGGAAATGTAGCGACCCTTTTGGATTGAACTCACGACTTCGTCGTGACGTATGAGGGGAAATGTAGCGACCCTTTTGGATTGAACTCACGACTTCGTCGTGACGTATGAGGGGAAATGTAGCGACCCTTTTGGATTGAACTCACGACTTCGTCGTGACGTATGAGGGGAAATGTAGCGACCCTTTTGGATTGAACTCACGACTTCGTCGTGACGTATGAGGGGAAATGTAGCGACCCTTTTGGATTGAACTCACGACTTCGTCGTGACGTATGAGGGGAAATGTAGCGACCCTTTTGGATTGAACTCACGACTTCGTCGTGACGTATGAGGGGAAATGTAGCGACCCTTTTGGATTGAACTCACGACTTCGTCGTGACGTATGAGGGGAAATGTAGCGACCCTTTTGGATTGAACTCACGACTTCGTCGTGACGTATGAGGGGAAATGTAGCGACCCTTTTGGATTGAACTCACGACTTCGTCGTGACGTATGAGGGGAAATGTAGCGACCCTTTTGGATTGAACTCACTACTTCATCATGACGTATGAGGGATTTCGGCCATTTTTCGAAAGAACGAGCACTCCTACAGTTGGAACGCTCGGATAGTCGGCGTACGAAGAATTGAGCGTAACTTTTGCAAGAAGTGTTCGTTACTGGCCCATAAGTACTTTTTGGAAATGTAGCGACCCTTTTGGATCGAACTCACGACTTCGTCGTGACGTATGAGGGATTTCAGCCATTTTTTAAAAGAACGAGCAGTTTTATGTTTGGAAGGCTTGGATAGTCGGCGTACGAAGAATTGAGGGTAACTTTTGCACACGATGTCCGTGTTGGGCCCATAAGTACTTTTTGGAAATGTAGCGACCCTTTTGGATTGAACTCACTACTTCGTCATGACTTATGAGGGATTTCGGCCATTTTTCGAAACAACGAGCACTTCTACAGTTGGAACGCTCGGATAGTCGGCGTACGAAGAATTGAGCGTAACTTTTACAAGAAGTGTTCGTTACGGGCCCACAAGTACTTTTTGGAAATGTAGCGACCCTTTTGGATCGAACTCACGACTTCGTCGTGACGTATGAGGGATTTCGGCCATTTTTCGAAAGAACGAGCACTTCTAAATTTGGAGCGCTCGGATAGTCGACGTACGAAGAATTGAGCGTAACTTTTGCAAGAGGTGTCCGTTTCGGGCCCATAAGTACTTTTTTGAAATGTAGCGACCCTTTGGGATTGAACTCACGACTATGTCGTGACTATGTGGGATTTTGGCCATTCTGGAAAGATTAAGCAGTTTTATGTTTGGAAGGCTTGGATAGTCGGCATACGAAGAATTGAGCGTAACTTTTGCACACGGTGTCGGTTTTGGGCCCATAAGTACTTTTTGGAAATGTAGCGACCCTTTTGGATTGAACTCACCACTTCGTCGTGACGTATGAGGTATTTCGGCCATTTTTCGAAAGAACGAGCACTTCTATATTTGGAACGCTCGGATAGTCGGCTTACGAAAAATTGAGCGTAACTTTTGCAAGAGGTGTTCGTTTCGGGCCCATAAGTAATTTTTGGAAATGTAGCGACCCTTTTGAATTGAACTCACTACTTCGACGTGACGTATGAGGGATTTTGGCCATTCTGGAAAGATTGAGCTGTTTTATGTTTGGAAGGCTTGGATAGTCGGCATACGAAGAATTGAGCGTAACTTTTGCACACGGTGTCCGTTTATGGCCCATAAGTACTTTTTGGAATTGTAGCGACCCTTTTGGATTAAACTCACTACTTCGTCGTGACGTATGATGTATTTCGGCCACTTTTCTAAAGAACGAGCACTTCTATATTTGGAACGCTCGGATAGTTGGCGTACGAAGAATTGAGCGTAACTTTTGCAAGAGGTGTCCGTTTCGGGCCCGTAAGTACTTTTTGGAAATGTAACGACCCTTTGGGATGGAACTCACTACTTCATCGTGATGTATGAGGTATTTCGGCCATTTTTCGAAAGAACGAGCACTTCTATATTTGGAACGCTCGGATAGTCGGCGTACGAAGAATTGAGCGTAACTTTTGCAAGAGGTGTCCGTTTCGGGCCCATAAGTAGTTTTTGGAAATGTAGCGACCCTTTTGGATTGAACTCACGACTTCGTCGTGACGTATGAGGGATTTTGGCCATTCTGGAAAGACTGAGCAGTTTTATGTTTGGAAGGCTTGGATAGTCGGCGTACGAAGAATTGAGCGTAACTTTTGCACACGGTGTCCGTTTTGGGCCCATAAGTACTTTTTGGAAATGTAGCGGCCCTTTTGGATTGTTTTCACTACTTCGCCATGACGTATGAGGGATTTCGGCCATTTTTCGGAAGAACGAGTACTTCTAAATTTGGAACGCTCGGATAGTCGGCGTACGAAGAATTGAGCGTAACTTTTGCAATAGGTGTCCGTTTCGGGCCCACAAGTACTTTTTGGAAATGTAGCGACCCTTTTGGATAGAACTCACTACTTCGTCATGACGTATGAGGGATTTCGGCCATTTTTCGAAAGAACGAGCACTTCTACAGTTGGAACGCTCGGATAGTCGGCGTACGAAGAATTGAGCGTAACTTTTGCAAAAAGTGTTCGTTACGGGCCCATAAGTACTTTTTGGAAATGTAGCGACCCTTTTGGATCGAACTCATGACTTCATCGTGACGTATGAGGGATTTCGGCCATTTTTTGAAAGAACGAGCACTTCTAAATTTGGAACGCTCGGATAGTCGGCGTACGAAGAATTGAGCGTAACTTTTGCACACGATGTCCGTTTTGGGCCCATAAGTACTTTTTGGAAATGTAGCGACCCTTTTGGATAGAACTCACAACTTCGTCGTGACGTATGAGATATTTCAGCCATTTTTTGAAAGAACGAGCACTTCTATATTTGGAACGCTCGGATAGTCGGCGTACGAAGAATTGAGCGTAACTTTTGCAAGAGGTGTCCGTTTCGGGCCCATAAGTACTTTTTGGAAATGTAGCGACCCTTTTGGATTGAACTCACGACTTCGTCGTAACGTATGAGGGATTTTGGCCATTCTGGAAAGATTGAGCAGTTTTATGTTTGGAAGGCTTGGATAGTCGGCATACGAAGAATTGAGCGTAACTTTTGCACACGGTGTCCGTTTTGGGCCCATAAGTACTTTTTGGAAATGTTGTGACCCTTTTGGATTGAACTCACAACTTCATCGTGACGTACGAGGTATTTCGGCATTTTTTCGAAAGAACGTTCACTTCTATATTTGGAACGCTCGGATAGTTGGCGTACGAAGAATTGAGAGTAACTTTTGCAAGAGGTGTCCGTTTCGGGCCCGTAAGTACTTTTTGGAAATGTAACGACCCTTTTGGATTGAACTCACTACTTCGTCGTGACGTATGAGGTATTTCGGCCATTTTTTGAAAGAACGAGCACTTCTATATTTGGAACGCTCGGATAGTCGGCGTACGAAGAATTGAGCGTAACTTTTGCACACGGTGTCCGTTTTGGGCCCATAAGTACTTTTTGGAAATGTAGCGACCCTTTTGGATTGAACTCACGACTTCGTCGTGACGTATGAGGGATTTTGGCCATTCTGAAAAGATTGAGCAGTTTTATGTTTGGAAGGCTTGGATAGTCGGCGTACGAAGAATTGAGCGTAACTTTTGCACACGGTGTCCGTTTTGGGCCCATAAGTACTTTTTGGAAATGTAGCAACCCTTTTGGATTGAACTCACAACTTCATCGTGACGTCTGAGGGATTTTGGCCATTTTTCGAAAGAACGACCACTTCTATATTTGGAACGCTCGGATAGTCGGCATACGAAGAATTGAGCGTAACTTTTGCACTCGGTGTCCGTTTTGGGCCCATAAGTACTTTTTGGAAATGTAGCGACCCTTTTGGATTGAACTCACAACTTCGTCGTGACGTATGAGGTATTTCGACCATTTTTCAAAAGAACGAGTACTCTACAGTTGGAACACTCGGATAGTCGGCGTACGAAGAATTGAGCGTAACTTTTATAAGAAGTGTCCGTTTCAGGCCCATAAGTACTTTTTGGAAATGTAGCGACCCTTTTCGATTGAACTCACGACTTCGTCGTGATGTATGAGGTATTTCGGCCATTTTTCGAAAGAACGAGCACTTCTAAATTTGGAACGCTCGGATAGTCGGCGTACGAAGAATTGAGCATAACTTTTGCAAGAGGTGTCCGTTTCAGGCCCATAAGTACTTTTTGGAAACGTAACGACCCTTTTGGATTGAACTCACTACTTCGTCGTGACGTCTGAGGGATTTTGGCCATTTTTCGAAAGAACGAGCACTTCTATATTTAGAACGCTCGGATAGTCGGCGTACGAAGAATTGAGCGTAGCTTTTGCAAGAGGTGTCCGTTTCGGGCCCATAAATACTTTTTGGAAATGTAGCGACCCTTTGGGATTGAACTCACTACTTCGTCGTGACGTATGAGGGATTTTGTCCATTTCTGGAAAGATTGAGCAGTTTTATGTTTGGAAGGCTTGGATAGTCAACGTACAAAGAATTGAGGGTAACTTTTGCACACGGTGTCCGTTTTGGGCCCATAAGTACATTTTGGAAATGTAGCGACCCTTTTGGGTTGAACTCACTACTTCGTCATGACATATGAGGGATTTCGACCATTTTTCGAAAGAACGAGCACTTCTACAGTTGGAACGCTCGGATAGTCGGCGTAAGAAGAATTTAGCGTAACTTTTGCAAGAAGTGTCCGTTTCGGGCCCATAAGTACTTTTTGGAAATGTAGCGACCCTTTTCGATTGAACTCACAACTTCGTCGTGATGTATGAGGGATTTCGGCCATTTTTCGAAAGAACAAGCAGTTTTATGTTTGGAAGGCTTCGGTAGTCGGCGTACGAAAAATTGAGCGTAACTTTTGCACACGGCGTCCGTTTTGGGCCCATAAGTACTTTTTGGAAATGTAGCGGCCCTTTTGGATTGAACTCACTACTTCGCCGTGACGTATGAGGGATTTCGGGCATTTTTCAAAAGAACGAGCACTTCTATATTTGGAACGCTCGGATAGTCGGCGTACGAAGAATTGAGCGTAACTTTTGCAAGAGGTGTCCTTTTCGGTCCCATAAGTACTTTTTGGAAATGTAGCGACCCTTTTGGATTGAACTCACCACTTCGTCGTGACGTATGAGGTATTTCGGCCATTTTTCGAAAGAACGAGCACTTCTAAATTTGGAACCTCGGATAGTCGGCGTACGAAGAATTGAGCGTAACTTTTGCAAGAGGTGTCCGTTTCGGGCCCATAAGTACTTTTTGGAAATGTAGCGACCCTTTGGGATTGAACTCACTACTTCGTCGTGACGTATGAGGGATTTTGCCCATTTCTGGAAAGATTGAGCAGTTTTATGTTAGGAAGGCTTGGATAGTCGGCGTACGAAGAATTGAGGGTAACTTTTGCACACGGTGTCCGTTTTGGGCCCATAAGTACTTTTTGGAAATGTAGCGACCCTTTGGGATTGAACTCACTACTTCGTCGTGACGTATGAGGGATTTTGCCCATTTCTGGAAAGATTGAGCAGTTTTATGTTAGGAAGGCTTGGATAGTCGGCGTACGAAGAATTGAGGGTAACTTTTGCACACGGTGTCCGTTTTGGGCCCATAAGTACTTTTTGGAAATGTAGCGACCCTTTGGGATTGAACTCACTACTTCGTCGTGACGTATGAGGGATTTTGCCCATTTCTGGAAAGATTGAGCAGTTTTATGTTAGGAAGGCTTGGATAGTCGGCGTACGAAGAATTGAGGGTAACTTTTGCACACGGTGTCCGTTTTGGGCCCATAAGTACTTTTTGGAAATGTAGCGACCCTTTGGGATTGAACTCACTACTTCGTCGTGACGTATGAGGGATTTTGCCCATTTCTGGAAAGATTGAGCAGTTTTATGTTAGGAAGGCTTGGATAGTCGGCGTACGAAGAATTGAGGGTAACTTTTGCACACGGTGTCCGTTTTGGGCCCATAAGTACTTTTTGGAAATGTAGCGACCCTTTGGGATTGAACTCACTACTTCGTCGTGACGTATGAGGGATTTTGCCCATTTCTGGAAAGATTGAGCAGTTTTATGTTAGGAAGGCTTGGATAGTCGGCGTACGAAGAATTGAGGGTAACTTTTGCACACGGTGTCCGTTTTGGGCCCATAAGTACTTTTTGGAAATGTAGCGACCCTTTTGGATTGAACTCACTACTTCATCGTGACGTCTGAGGGATTTCGACCATTTTTCAAAAGAACGAGCAATTCTATATTTGGAACGCTCGGATAGTCGGCGTACGAAGAATTGAGCGTAACTTTTGCAAGAGGTGTCCGTTTCGGGACCATAAATACTTTTTGGAAATGTAGCGACCCTTTGGGATTTAACTCACTACTTCGTCGTGACGTACGAGGGTTTTTACCCATTTTTGGAAAGATTGAGCAGTTTTATGTTTGGAAGGCTTGGATAGTCGGCGTACGAAGAATTGAGCGTAACTTTTGCAC
>NW_019266162.1:0-4359 GCF_002742605.1 Olea europaea var. sylvestris
TCATTTTTCGAGACAGTGTCGGAATTGGCTAAAATTTGACTTGTTGATCGGAAATAAAAATCGCGCCGGGGCCAATTTCGTCACTTTTCTCGACTGTGTCGAAATTGGCTGAAATTTGGCGGTTTGATCGTAAATAAAAATCGCGCCGGGGGCAATTTCGTCATTTTTCCCGACTGTGTTGGAATTTGCTAAAATTTGACTGGTTGATCGGAAACAAAAATCGCGCCGAGGGTAATTTCGTCATTTTTCTCGACTGTGTCGGAATTGGCTGAAATTTGGCAGTTTGATCTGAAATAAAAATCGCGCCGGGGCAATTTCTTCATTTTTCTCAACTGTGTCGGAATGGGCTTAAATTTGACAGGTTTGTCGGGAACTAAAACTGTGCCAGGTGTAATTTCATCATTTTTCGTGACTGTGTCGGAATTGGCTTAGATTTGACTGGTTGATCGGAAACGAAAACCGCGCCGGGGTAATTTCGTTATTTTTCTCGACTGTGTCGGAATTGGCTGAAATTTGGCAGTTTGATCGGGAAAAAAAATCGCGCCACGGCAATTTCGTCATTTTTTGCGACTGTGTCGGAATTGGATAAAATTTGACAGGTTGATCGGAAACAAAAACCGCACCGGGTTCAATTTTGTCATTTTTCTCGACTGTATCGGAATGGGCTCAAATTTGACAGGTTGATCGGAAACAAAAACCGCACCGGGTTCAATTTTGTCATTTTTCTCGACTGTATCGGAATGGGCTCAAATTTGACAGGTTGATCGGAAACAAAAACCGCACCGGGTTCAATTTTGTCATTTTTCTCGACTGTATCGGAATGGGCTCAAATTTGACAGGTTGATCGGAAACAAAAACCGCACCGGGTTCAATTTTGTCATTTTTCTCGACTGTATCGGAATGGGCTCAAATTTGACAGGTTGATCGGAAACAAAAACCGCACCGGGTTCAATTTTGTCATTTTTCTCGACTGTATCGGAATGGGCTCAAATTTTACAGGTTGATCGGGACATAAATAGCGCCGGGTGTAATTTCGTCATTTTCGCGACTGTGTCGGAACTGGCTAAAATTTGACTTGTTGATAGGAAAGTAAAATCGCGCCGGGGGCAATTTCGTCGTTTTTCTCGACTGTGTCAGAATTTGCTGAGATTTGGCATTTTGATCGAAAATAAAAATCGCGCAGGCGGCAATTTCGTTGTTTTTCTCGACTGTATCGGAATGGGCTCAAATTTGACAGGTTGATCGAGAACAAAAATAGCGCCGGGTGTGATTTCGTCATTTTTCCCGACTGTTTTGGAATTGGCTAAAATTTGACTGGTTGATCGGAAACAAAAATCGCGCCGGGGGTAATTTCGTCATTTTTCTCGACTGTGTCGGAATTGGCTGAAATTTGGCAGTTTGATCTGGAATAAAAATCGCGCCGGGGCAATTTCTTCATTTTTCTCAACTGTGTCGGAATGGGCTTAAATTTGACAGGTTTGTCGGGAACTAAAACTGTGCCAGGTGTAATTTCGTCATTTTTCGTGACTGTGTCGGAATTGGCTTAGATTTGACTGGTTGATCGGAAACGAAAACCGCGCCGGGGGCAATTTCATCATTTTTCTCGACTGTGTCATAATTGGTAGAAATTTGGCAGTTTGATCGGGAACAAAAACAGCGCCGTGGGCAATTTCGTCATTTTTCTCGACTGTGTCGGAATTGACAGAAATTTGGCAGTTTGATCTGAAATAAAAATCGCGCCAAGGGCAATTTCGTCAATTTTCTCGACTGCGTCGGAATATGCTGAAATTTGACGGTTTGATCGGAAATAAAAATCGCGCCGGGGGCAATTTCGTCATTTTTCTCAACTGTGTCGGAATGGACTAAAATTTGACAGGTTGATCGGAAACAAAAATTGCGCCGCGGCAATTTCGACACTTTTCGCGACTGTGTCGGAATTGGATAAAATTTCACAGGTTGATCGTAAACAAAAATCGCGCCGGGAGCAATTTCGTTATTTTTCTCGACTGTGTCGGAATGGGCTCAAATTTGACAGGTTGATCAGGGACAAAAATAGCGCCGGGTGTAATGTCGTCATTTTTCGCGACTGTGTCGGAATTGGCTAAGAATTGACTGGTTGATCGGAAACGAAAACCGCGTCGGGGCAATTTCGTCATTTTTCTCGACTGTGTCGAAATTGGCTGAAATTTGATAGTTTGATCGGAAACAAAAATCGTGTCGCGGCAATTTCGTCATTTTTTGCGACTGTGTCGGAATTGGATAAAATTTGACAGGTTGATCGGAAACCAAAATCGCGCCGGGGGCAATTTCGTTATTTTTCTCGACTGTGTCGGAATGGGCTCACATTTGACAGGTTTATCGGGAACAAAAATCGCGCCGGGGGCAATTTCGTTATTTTTCTCGACTGTGTCGGAATGGGCTCACATTTGACAGGTTTATCGGGAACAAAAATCGCGCCGGGGGCAATTTCGTTATTTTTCTCGACTGTGTCGGAATGGGCTCACATTTGACAGGTTTATCGGGAACAAAAATCGCGCCGGGGGCAATTTCGTTATTTTTCTCGACTGTGTCGGAATGGGCTCACATTTGACAGGTTTATCGGGAACAAAAATCGCGCCGGGGGCAATTTCGTTATTTTTCTCGACTGTGTCGGAATGGGCTCACATTTGACAGGTTTATCGGGAACAAAAATCGCGCCGGGGGCAATTTCGTTATTTTTCTCGACTGTGTCGGAATGGGCTCACATTTGACAGGTTTATCGGGAACAAAAATCGCGCCGGGGGCAATTTCGTTATTTTTCTCGACTGTGTCGGAATGGGCTCAAATTTGACAGGTTGATCGAGAACAAAAATAGCGCCGGGTGTGATTTCGTCATATTTCCCGACTGTGTAGGAATTGGCTAAAATTTGACTAGTTGATCAGAAACAAAAATCGCGCCGGGGGTAATTTCGTCATTTTTCTCGACTGTCTCGGAATTGGCTGAAATTTGGCAGTTTGATCGGAAATAAAAATCGCGCCGAGGGCAATTTCGTCATTTTTCTCGACTGTGTCGGAATGGGCTCACATTTGACAGGTTTATCGGGAACAAAAATCGCGCCGGGGCAATTTCGTCTTTTTTTGCGACTGTCTCGAAATTGGCTGAAATTTAACTCGTTGATCGGAAACAAAAACCGCCCCGGGGTAATTTCGTCATTTTTCGCGACGATGTCGGAATGGGCTAAAATTTGACAGGTTGATCGGAAACAAAAATCGCGTCGGGGGCAATTTCGTCGTTTTTCTCGACTGTGTCGGAATTGACTGAAATTTGGCAGTTTGATCTGAAATAAAAATCGCGCCGGGGGCAATTATTTCATTTTTTCTCGACTGTGTCGGAATGGGCTCAGATTTGACAGGTTTATCGGGAACAAAAACCGCGCCGGGTGTAATGTCGTCATTTTTCGCGACTGTGTCGGAATTGGCTAAGATTTGACTGGTTGATCGGAAACGAAAACCGCGCCGGGGCAATTTCGTCATTTTTCTCGACTGTGTCGAAATTGGCTGAAATTTGGCAGTTTGATCGGAAACAAAAATCGTGTCGCGGCAATTTCGTCATTTTTTGCGACTGTGTCGGAATTGGATAAAATTTGACAGGTTGATCGGAAACCAAAATCGCGCCGGGGGCAATTTCGTTATTTTTCTCGACTGTGTCGGAATGGGCTCAAATTTGACAGGTTGCTCGGGGACAAAAATAGCGCCGGGTGTAATGTCGTCATTTTTCGCGACTGTGTCGGAATTGGCTAAGATTTGACTGGTTGATCGGAAACGAAAATCGCGCCGGGACAATTTCGTCATTTTTCTCGACTGTGTAGGAATTGGCTGAAATTTGGCAGTTTGATCTGAAATAAAAATCGTGCCGGCGGCAATTTCGTCATTTTTCTCGACTGTGTCGGAATGGGCTTAAATTTGACAGGTTTGCCGGGAACAAAAACTACGCCGAGTGTAATTTCGTCATTTTTCGCGACTGTGTCGGAATTGGCTAAAATTTGACTTGTTGATAGGAAACAAAAATCGCGCCGGGGGCAATTTCGTCGTTTTTCTCGACTGTGTCGGAATTTGCTGAAATTTGGCAGTTTGATCGAAAATAAAAATCGCGCCGGGGGCAATTTCGTCATTTTTCTCGACTGTGTTGGAATGTGCTGAAATTTGACAGGTTGATCGGAAACAAAAGTCGACCTGGGGGCAATTTCGTCATTTTTCTCGACTGTGTCGGAATTGGCTGAAATTTGGCAGTTTGATCTGAAATAAAAATCGCGCCGGGGGCAATTTCGTCATTTTTCTCGACTGTGTCGGAATTGGCTGAAATTTGGCAGTTTGATCGGA
>NW_019266162.1:4868-8112 GCF_002742605.1 Olea europaea var. sylvestris
CAGTTTGATCGGGAACAAAAATTGCGCCGGGGGCAATTTCGTCATTTTTCTCGACTGTGTCGAAATGGGCTCAAATTTGACAGGTTTATCGGGAACAAAAATCGCGTCGGGGCAATTTTGTCATTTTTTGCGACTGTCTCGAAATTGGCTGAAATTTAACTTGTTGATCGGAAAGAAAAACCGCCCCGGGGGCAATTTCGTCATTTTTCGCGACGATGTCGGAATGGGCTGAAATTTGACAGGTTGATCGGAAACAAAAATCGCGCCGGGGGCAATTTCGTCATTTTTCGCGAATGTGTCGGAATTGCCTGAAATTTGGCAGTTTGATCGTAAATAAAAATCGCGCCGACGGTAATTTCGTCATTCTTCTCGACTGTGTCGGAATGGGCTGAAATTTGACAGGTTTATCGTGAACAAAAATCGCGCCGGGGGCAATTTCGTCATTTTTCTCGACTGTGTCGAAATTGACAGAAATTTGGCGGTTTGATCTGAAATAAAAATCGCGCCGGGGGCAATTTCGTCATTTTTCTCAACTGTGTCGGAATGGGCTAAAATCTGACAGGTTGATCGGAAACAAAAATCGCGCCGCGGCAATTTCGACACTTTTCGCGACTGTGTCGGAATTGGATAAAATTTCACAGGTTGATCGTAAACAAAAATCGCGCCGGGAGTAATTTCGTTATTTTTCTCAACTGTGTCGGAATGGGCTCAAATTTGATAGGTTGATCAGGGACAAAAATAGCGCCGGGTGTAATGTCGTCATTTTTCGCGACTGTGTCGGAATTGGCTAAGATTTGACTGGTTGATCGGAAACGAAAACCGCGTCGGGGCAATTTCGTCATTTTTCTCGACTGTGTCGGAATTGGCTGAAATTTGGCAGTTTGATCGGAAACAAAAATCGCGTCGCGGCATTTTCGTCATTTTTTGCTACGGTGTCGGAATTGGATAAAATTTGACAGGTCGATCGGAAACCAAAATCGCGCCGGGGGCAATTTCGTTATTTTTCTCGACTGTGTCGGAATGGGCTCAAATTTGACAGGTTGATCGGGGACAAAAAGAGCGCCGGGTGTAATTTCGTCATTTTTCGCGACTGTGTCGGAATTGGCTAAGATTTGACTGGTTGATCGGAAACGAAAACCGCGCCGGGGCAATTTCGTCATTTTTCTCGACTGTGTCGGGATTGGCTGAAATTTGGCAGTTTGGTCGGAAACAAAAATCGCGTCGCGGCAATTTTGTCATTTTTTTCGACTGTGTCGGAATTGGATAAAATTTGACAGGTTGATCGGAAACAAAAATCGCGCCGGGGTCAAATTCGTTATTTTTCTCGACTGTGTCGGTATGGGCTCAAATTTGACAGGTTGATCGGGAACAAAAATAGCGTCGGGTGTAATTTCGTCATTTCTCGGGACTATGTCGAATTACCTAAAATTTGACTGGTTGATTGATAACAAAAACAGCGCCGGGGGTAATTTCGTAATTTTTCTCGACTGTGTCGGAATTGGTTTAAATTTGGCAGTTTGATCGGAAATAAAAATCGTGCCGGCGGCAATTTCGTCATTTTTCTCGACTGTGTCGGAATGGGCCTAAATTTGACAGGTTTGTCGGGAACAAAAACTGCGCCGAGTGTAATTTCGTCATTTTTCGCGACTGTGTCGGAATCGGCTAAAATTTAACTTGTTGATAGGAAACAAAAATCGCGCCGGGGGCAATTTCGTCGTTTTTCTCGACTGTGTCGGAATTTGCTGAAATTTGGCAGTTTGATCGAAAATAAAAATAGCGCCGGCGGCAATTTCGTCATTTTTCTCGACTGTGTTGGTATGGGCTCAAATTTGACAGGTTGATCGAGAACAAAAATAGCGCCGGGTGTGATTTCGTCATTTTTCCCGACTGTGTTGGAATTGGCTAAAATTTGACTGGTTGATCGAAAACAAAAATCGCGCCGGGGGTAATTTCGTCATTTTTCGCGACTGTGTCGGAATGGGCTCAAATTTGATAGGTTGATCGAAAACAATAATCGCGCCGGGGGTAATTTCGTCATTTTTCTCGACTGTGTCGGAATTGGCTGAAATTTGGCAGTTTGATCTGAAATAAAAATCGCGCCGGGGGCAATTTCGTCATTTTTCTCGACTGTGTCGGAATGAGCTTAAATTTGATAGGTTTGTCGGGAACTAAAACTGTGTCGGGTGTAATTTCGTCATTTTTCGCGACCGTGTCGAAATTGGGTGAAATTTGACTTGTTGATCGAAAACAATAATCGCGCCGGGGGTAATTTCGTCATTTTTCTCGACTGTGTCGGAATTGGCTGAAATTTGGCAGTTTGATCTGAAATAAAAATCGCGCCGGGGGCAATTTCGTCATTTTTCTCGACTGTGTCGGAATGGGCTGAAATTTGGCAGTTTGATCTGAAATAAAAATCGCGCCGTGGGCAATTTCGTCATTTTTCTCGACTGTGTCGGAATGGGCTCAAATTTGACTGGTTGATCGGAAACAAAAATCGCGCCGGGGGCAATTTTGTCATTTTTCTCGACTGTGTCGGAATTGGCTGAAATTTGGCAGTTTGATCAGAAATAAAAATCACGCCGACGGCAATTCCGTCATTTTCCCGACTTTGTCGGAATGGGCTCACATTTGACAGGTTTATCGGGAACAAAAATCGCGCCGGGGGCAATTTCATCATTTTTCTTGACTGTGTCGGAATGGGCCCAAATTTGACAGGTTTATCGGGAACAAAAATCGCGCCGGGGGCAATTTCATCATTTTTCTTGACTGTGTCGGAATGGGCCCAAATTTGACAGGTTTATCGGGAACAAAAATCGCGCCGGGTGTAATATCGTCATTTTTCGCGACTGTGTCGGGATTGGCTAAAATTTGAGTTGTTGATCGGAAACAAAAATCGTCCCGGGGCCAATTTCGCCATTTTTCTCGACTGTGTCGGAATTGGCTGAAATTTGGCAGTTTGATCGGAAATAAAAAACGCGCCGGGGGCAATTTCGTCATTTTTCTCGACTGTGTCGGAATGGGCTCACATTTGACAGGTTTATCGGGAACAAAAATCGCGACGGGGCAATTTCGTCTTTTTTTGCGACTGTCTCGAATTTGGCTGAAATTTAACTCGTTGATCGGAAACAAAAATCGCCCCGGGGGCAATTTCTTCATTTTTTGCGGCGATGTCGGAATGGGCTGAAATTTGACAGGTTGATCGGAAACAAAAATCGCGCTGGGGGCAATTTCGTCATTTTTCGCG
>NW_019266163.1:0-8102 GCF_002742605.1 Olea europaea var. sylvestris
AACGTGTCAAAAATCAGTGTATAAATAGCAAAGTCCAATTGGTAAGAACCTTGCTACATGTACACTATGGTGTACACTTTTGTTTACACTTCGCCACGTGCCGGTACCCTATTGGACAATTCAAATTTCAAACAATTTTCCCAGAGTATTGACACTTGACAACAATGTAAGTGTCAAACAACGTGTCAAAAATCAGTGTATAAATAGCAAAGTTCAATCGGTAAGAACCTTGCTACTTGTACATGATGGTGTACACACTTAAGTTTTCACTTTACCACGTGACATTACCCTGTTGAACAGTTTAAATTTGAAACAATTTTCCCATCCAATTGATACTGGACAACAATGCAAGTGTCAAATATCGTGTCAAAAATCAGTGTACAAATAGCAAAGTTCATTTGGTAAGAACCTTGCTACATGTACACTATGGTGTAGATTTTAGTTTACACTTTGCGACGTGACATTACCCCGTTGGACAGTTTAAATTTAAAATATTTTTCCAATCCAATTGACACTTGAAAACAATGCAAGTGTCAACAACGTGTCAAAAATTAGTGTACAAATTGCAATTTTCCCATCTAATCGACACTTGACAATAGTGCAAGTGTCTAACAACGTGTCAAAATTAGTGTACAAATAGCAAAGTCCAATTGTTAAGAACCTTGCTACATGTACACTATGGTGTACACTTTTGTTTACACTTTGCCAATTACCATTACCCTGTTGGTCAGTTTAAATTTCAAACCATTTTCCCATCGTATTGACACTTGACAACAATGCAAGTGTCAAACAACGAGTCAAAAATCAGTGTATAAATAGCAAAGTTCAATCGGTAAGAACCTTGCTACATGCATACGATGGTGTACACACTTAAGTTTAAACTTTGCCACGTGAAATTATCCTGCTGGACAGTTTAAATTTCAAACAGCTTTCCCATCAAATTGACACTTCACAACAATACAAGTGTCAAACAGCGTGTCAAAAACCAGTGTACAAATAGTAAAGTTCAATCGGTAAGAATTTTCTTACATGTACACAGTGGTGTACACTTTAATTTACAATTTTCAATGTGACATTACCCTGTTGGACAATTTAAATTTCAAATAGTTTTCCCATCCGATTAACACTTGACAACAATGCATGGGTCAAATAACGTGTCAAAAATCAGTGTACAAATAGTAAAGTTCAATCGGTAAGGACCTTGCTACATGTGCACTATGGTCTTTACACTTTACCACATAACATTACCCTGTTGGACAGTTTACATTTCGAACAATTTTCCCATCCAATTGACACTTGACAACAATGCATGTGTCAAACAACGTGTAAAAAATCAGCGTACAAATAGCAAAGTTCGATCGATAAGGACCTTGCTACATGTACACTGTGGTGTACACTTTAGTTTCCACTTTGTCACGTGACATTACCCTTTTGGATAGTTTAAATTTCAAACAGTTTTTCCATCCCATTGACACTTGAAAACAATGCTAGTGTCAAACAACGCGTCAAAAATCAGTGTACAAATAGCAAAGTTCAATCTGCAAGAACCTTACTACATGTGTACTATACTGTACACACTTTAGTCTACACTTTGCCACGTGACATTACCCTATTGGACAGTTTATATTTCGAACAATTTTCCCATCCAATTGACACTTGACAACAATGCATGTGTCAAACAACGTGTCGAAAATTAGTGTACAAATAGCAAAGTTCGATCGGTAAGGACCTTACTACATGTACACTAGGGTGTACACTTTAGTTTACACTTTTCCACATGACATTACCCTTTTGAACAGTTTAAATTTCAAACAGTTTTCCCATCCAATTGATACTTGACAACAATTCAAGTGTCCAACAACGTGTCAAAAATTACTGTACAAATAGGAAAGTTCTATCGGTAAGAACCTAGCTACGTGTATACTATGGTGTACACTTTAGTTTACACATTGCATCATGACATTACCTTGTTGGACAGTTTAAATTTCAAAGAGTTTTTCCATCTTATTGAAACGTGACAACAATGCAAGTATCAAACAACGTGTCAAAAATCTGCGTAAAAATAGCCAAGTTAAATCGGTAAGAACCATGGTACATGTACACTATAGTGTACACTTTAGTTTACACTTTACCACGGGACATTACCCTATTGAACATTTTAAATTTCAAACTGTTTTTCCATCCAATTGACACTTGACAACAATGCAAGTGGCAAATGTGTCAAAAATTAGTGTACAAATAACAAAGTTCAATCGGTTAGAACCTTGCTACATGTACACTATGGTATACACTTTAGTTTACACTTTGCCACATGAAATTACCTTGTTGGCCAGTTTAAATTTCAAACAGTTTTTCCATCCAATTGACACTTAACAACAATGTAAGCGTCAAACAACGTGTCAAAAATCAGTGTACAAATAGTAAAGTTCAATCTGCAAGGACCTTACAATATTTACACTATGGTATACACTTTAGTTTACACTTCGCCACGTGACATTACCCTACTGGACAGTTTATAGTTCAAAAATTTTTCCCCTCCAATTGATACTTTATAACAATGCAGGGGTCAAGCAACACGTCAAAAATCTGTGTACAAATAACAAATTTCAATCGGTAAGGACCTTCCTACATGTACACTATGGTGTACACTTTAGTTTACACGTTTCCATGTGACATTACTCTATTGGGCAGTTTAAATTTCGAACAATTTTCCCATCCAATTGACACTTGACAACAATATAAGTGTCAAACAATGTGTCAAAAATAAGTGTACAAATAGCAAAGTTCAATCGGCAAGGACCTTTCTACATTCATACTATGGTGTAGACTTTAGTTTATACTTTGCCACGTGACATTACCCGGCTGGACAGTTTATATTTCAAACATTTATTCCCCCCCAATTGACACTTGATAACAATGAAAGTGTCAAATAAGGTGTCAAAAATCAGTTTACAAATATCAAAGTTCAATCAGTAAGGATCTTCCTACATGTACACTTTAGTTTACACTTTGCCACGTGACGTTACCCTGTTGGATAGTTTAAATTTCGAACGATTTTCCCATCCAATTGACACTTGACAATAATGCAAGTGTCAAACAACGTGTCAAAAATTAGTCTACAAATATAGCAAAGTTCAATCGTTAAGGACCTTACTACATGTACACTGTGGTGTACACTTCAGTTTCTACTTTGCCACGTGACATTATCCCGTTGAAAAGTTTAAATTTCAAATAGGTTACCAATCCAATTGACATTTGACAACAATGCAAGTGTCAAACAACGTGTCAAAAATCAGGGTACAAATAGCAAAGTTTAATCGATAAGGACCTTGCTACATGTACACTATGGTATACACATTAGTTTACACTTTGCAACATGACATTACCCTGTTGGACAGTTTAAATTTCAAATAGTTTTCACATCAAATTGACACTTGACAACAATTCAAGTGTAAACCAACGTGTCAAAAATTAGTGTACAAATGGCAAAGTTCAATCAGTAAGGATCTTGCTACATGTACACTATGGAGTATACTTTAGCTTACACTTTGCGACGTGATATTACCCTGTTGGACAGTTTAAATTTAAAATAGTTTTCCGATCCAATTGACACTTGAAAATAATGCAAGTGTCAAACAACGTATAAAAAATTAGTGTACAAATAGCAGTTTTCCCATCCAATCGACACTTGGAAACAATGCAAGTGTCAAACAACGTGTCAAAAATCAGTACACAAATAGCAAAGTCCAATTGGTAAGAACCTTGCTACATGTACACTATGGTGTACACTTTTGTTTACACTTTGCCACGTGCCATTACCCTGTTGGAAGTTTAAATTTCAAACAATTTTCCCATCGTATTGATACTTGACAACAATGCAAGTGTCAAATAATGTGTCAAAAATCAGTGTATAAATAGTAAAGTCCAATTGGTAAGAACCTTGCTACTTGTACTCTATGGTGTACACTTTAGTTTACACTTTTCCACGTGACAATACATTGTAGGACAGTTTAAATTACAAAGAGTTTTCTCATCCAGTTGACATTTGACAACAATGCATGTGTCAAACAATGTGTCAAAAATCAGTGTACAAATAGCAAAGTTCAATCGGTAAGGACCTTGCTACATGTACACTATGGTGTACACTTTAGTTTACACTTTTCCACGTGACATTACCCTGTTGGACAGTTTAAATTTCAAACAGTTTCCCATCCAACTAATACTTAACATCAATTCTAGTGTCCAACAACGTGTCTAAAATAAGTGTACAAATAGCAAAGTTCAATCGGTAGGAACCTTGCTACATGTACACTATGGTGTACACTTTAGTGTACACTTAGCAACATCAAATTACCTTGTTGGATAGTTTAAATTTCAAACAATTTTTCCATCCAATTGACACTTGACAACAATGCATGTGTCAAACAACGTGTTAAAAATCAGTGTACAAATAGCAAAGTTCTATCGGTAAGGACCTTGCTACATGTACACTGTGGTGTATACTTTAGTTTACACTCTGTGACATGACATTACCCTATTGGACAGTTTAAATTTCAAACAATTTTCCCATCTAATTAAAACTTGACAACAATGCAAGTGGCAAACAACGTGTAAAAGCTCAGGGTACAAATAGCAAAGTTCAATCGGTAAAAATCTTGCTACATGTACACTATGGTGTATACTTTAGTTTACACTTTGCCACGTGACATTACCCTATTGGACAGTTTAAATTTCAAACAATTTATCCATCCAATTAACAATTGATAACAGTGTAAGTGTCAAACAACGTGTCAAAAATCAGTATACAAATAGCAAAGTTCAATCGGTAATGACCTTGCTACATGTACACTATAGGGTACACTTTAGTTTACAATTTGCCATGTGACATTGCCCTATTGGACAGTTTAAATTTCAAACAGCTTACCCATCCAATTGACATTTGACAACAATGCAAGTATCAAAAATAAGTGTACAAATTGCTTAGTTCAATCAATAATGACCTTGCTACATGTACACTATGGTGTACACTTTTGTTTACACCTTGCAACATGACATTACCCGGTTGGATAGTTTCAATTTCAAACAGTTTTCTTATCCAATTGACACTTGACAACAATGCAAGTGTCAAATAACATGTCAAAAATCAGTGTACGTAGAGCAAAGTTCAATCGGTAAAGACCTTGCGACATGTACACTATGGTGTACACTTTAGTTTGCACTTTGCAACATGATGTTACCTTGTTGGACAGTTTAAATTTTAAACAATTTTCCCATCCATTTGGCATTTGACGACAATGCAAGAGTCAAACAACGTGTGAAAAATTAGAGTACAAATAACAAAGTTCAATCGGTAAGGACCTTGCTACATTTATACTTTAGTGTACACTTTAGTTTACTCTTTGTACATTACATTACCCTGCTGGACAGTTGATATTTCAAACAGTTTTCCCCTCCAATTGACACTCGATAACATTGCAAGTGGCAACCAACGTGTCAAAAATCAGTGTACAATTTGCAAAGTTCAATTGGTTAGAACCTTGCTACATGTATACTATGGTATACATTTTAGTTTATACGTTGCCACATGACAATTCCTTGTTGGACAGTTTATATTTCGAGCAATTTTTCCATCCAATTGACACTTGACAACAAGGCATGTGTCAAACAACGTGTCGAAAATTAGTGTACAAATAGCAAAGTTCGATCGGTAAGGACCTTACTACATGTACACTAGGGTGTACACTTTAGTTTACACTTTTTCACATGACATTACCCTTTTGGACAGTTTAAATTTCAAACAATTTTCCCATCCAATTGATACTTGATAACAATTCAAGTGTCCAACAATGTGTAAAAAATCAGTGTACAAATACCAAAGTTCAATCGGTATGAACCTAGCTACGTGTACACTATGGTAAACACTTTAGTTTACAGTTTGCCACGTGACATTACCCTGTTGGACAGTTTAAATTTCAAACAGTTTTTCCATCCAATTGATAGTTGACAACAATGCAAGTGTCAACCAATGTGTCAAAAATCAGTGCACAGATAACAAAGTTTAATCGGTAAGAACCTCGCAACATGTACACAATGGTGTACACTTCAGTTTACACTTCGCCACATGACATTTCCTTATTGGACAGTGTAAATTTCAAATAGTTTTTTCATCCAATTGACACCTGACAACACGACAAGTGTCGAACAACGTGTCGAAAATCAATTTACAAATATAAAAGTTCAATCGGTACGGACATTGCTACTTGTACACTTTGGGGTACACTTTAGTTTACACTTTACCACGTGACATTACGTTGTTGGACAGTTGAAATTTCAAATAGTTTTTCCATCCAATTAACACTTGACAACAATGCAACTGTCAAACAATGCGTCAAAAATTCAGTGTAAAAATAGAAAAAGTTCAATCGGTATGAACCTTGCAACATGTACACTATGGTAGACACTTTCGTTTACACTTTGCCACATGACATTGCCCTATTGGACATTTTAAATTTCAAACAGTTTTTCCATCCGAATGACACTTGACAACAATGCAAGTGTCAACCAACGTGTCAAAAATCAGTGTACAAATAGCAAAGTTCGATTGGTAAGGACCTTGCTACATCTACACTATGATGTACACTTTAGTTTACACTTTGACATGTGACATTACTCTATTAAACAGTTTAATTTCAAACAGTTTTTCCATCCAATTGACACTTGATGATAATGCGAGTGTCAAACAATGTGTAAAAATTAGTGTACAATTAGAAAAGTTCAATCAGTAAGAACATTGCTACATTTACACTACGGTGTACACTTTAGTTTTCACCTACCCACGTGACATTACCCTGTAGGACAGTTTAAATTTCTAGCAGTTTTCCCATCGAATTGACACTTCACAACAATGCAGGTGTCAAAAAATGTGTCAAAAATTAGTGTACAAATAGCAAAGTTCAATCGGTAAGAACCTTGCTACATGTACACTATGGTGTACACTTTAGTTTCCACTTTGCCACGTAACATTACCCTGTTGGATAGTTTAAATTTCAAACAATTTTCCCTTCCAATTGACACTTGACAACAATGCAAGTGTCAAACATCATGTCAAAAATCAGTGTACAAATAGCAAAGTTCAATCGGTAAGAACCTTGCTACATGTTCACTATGGTATACACTTTAGTTTATACTTTGCGACGTGACATTACCCCGTTGGACAGTTTAAATTTAAGACAGTTTTCTCATCCGATTGACACTTGAAAACAATGCAAGCGTCAAACAACGTGTCAAAAATCAGTGTACATATTGCAGTTTTCCCATCCAATTGACATTTGACAACAATACAAGTGTCAACAACGTGTCAAAAATCAGTGTATAAATAGCAAAGTTCAATTGGTAAGAACCTTGCTACAAGTACACGATGGTTTACACACTTATGTTTAGAATTTACCACGTGACATTATCCTGCTGGACAGTTTTAATTTCAAATAGCTTTCCCATCCAATTGACATTTGACAACAATGCAAGTGTCAAATAATGTGTCAAAAATCAGTGTTAAAATAGCAAAGTCCAACTGGTAAGAACCTTGCTACATGGACACTATGGTGTACACTTTAGTTTACACTTTGCCATGTGACATTACCCTATTGGACAATTTCAATTTCAAATAGTTTTCCCATCCAATTGACACTTGACAACAATGCAAGTGTCAAACAACGTGTCAAAAATTAGTGTTCCAATAGCAAAGTTAAATCGGTAAGGACCTTGCTACATATACACTATGGTGTACACTTTAGTTTACACTTTGCCACGTTACATTACCTGATTGGACAGTTTATATTTTGAATAGTTTTCCCATCTAATTAACACTTGACAAAAATGCAAGTGTCAAACAGCGTGTCCAAAATCAGTGTACGAATAGAAAAGTTCAATCAGTATGAACCATGCTACATGTACACTATGGTATACACTTTAGTTTACACTTTGGCATTTGACATTACCCTGTTGGACAATTTAAATTTTAAACAATTTTCCCATCCAATCAACACTTAACAACAATGCAAGTATCAAACAAAGTGTCGAAAATCAGTGTACAAATAGCAAAG
>NW_019266164.1:0-8096 GCF_002742605.1 Olea europaea var. sylvestris
AATCGGAAACAAAAATCGCGCAGGGTGCAATTTGGTCATTTTTCTCGACGGTCCCGGAATGGGCCCAAATTTGACTGATTGATTGGAAACAAAAATCGTGCCGGAGGCAATTTCTTCATTTTTTGTGACGGTGTCGGAATGGGCCCAAATTTGACAGATTGATCGGAAACAAAAATCTCGCCTGGGGCAATTTCGTCATTTTTCGCGACCGTGTCGGAATCGGCTAAATTTTGACAGATTAATCGGAAACAAAAATCGCGCAGGGGGGCAATTTCGTCATTTTTCGCGACAGTCTGGGAATGAGCCCAAATTTTACTGATTGATGGGAAACAAAAATCGCGCCGGGGGCAATTTCATCATTTTTCGCGACGTTGTCGGAATGGGCCCAAATTTGACTGATTGATCGGAAACAAAAATTGCGCGCAGGGGCAATTTCGTCATTTTTCGCGATGTTGTCGGAATCAGTTAAAATTTGACTTATCGATAGGAAAAAAACGCGCCGGGGGCAATTTCGTCATTTTTTACGACGATCTGGGAATGGGCCAAAATTTGAATGATTGATCGGAAACAAAAATTGCGCCGGGGGCAATTTCGTCATTCTTCGCGACCGTGTCGGAATCGGCTAAAATTTGACAGATTAATCGGAAACAAAAATCGCGCCAAAGCAATTTCTTAATTTTTCGCGACGGTCTCGGAATGGGCCCAAATTTTACTGATTGATCGGAAACAAAAATCGCGCCGGGGGCAATTTCGTCATTTTTAGCGACGGTGTCGGAATCTGCTAAAATTTGACTGATCGATGGGAAAAAAATCGCGCCGGGGGCAATTTCTTCATTTTTCGCGACGGTGTCGGAATGGGCCCAAATTTGACTGATTGATAGGAAACAAAAATCTCGCCGGGGACAATTTCGTCATTTTTCGTGACGGTGTCGGAATGGGCCCAAATTTGACTGATTGATCGGAAACAAAAATCGCGCCGGGGGCAATTTCGCTATTTTTCGCGACGGTGTCGGAATGGGCCCAAATTTGACTGATTGATCGGAAACAAAAATCGCGCCGGGGGAAATTTCGTCATTTTTCGCGACGGTCTCGGAATAGGCCCAAATTTGACTGATTGATCGGAAACAAAAATCGCGCCGAGGACAATTTCTTCATTTTTCGCGACGGTGTCAGAATCGGCACATATTTTACTGATTGATCGGAAAAAAAACCCCGCCGGGGGCAATTTCGTCAATTTTCGCGACGGTGTCGGAATCAACTAAAATTTGACTGATTGATGGGAACAATAATCGCGCCGGGGACAATTTCGTCATTTTTCGCGAAGGTGTCGGAATGGGCCAAAATTTGACTGATTGATCGAAAATAAAAATCGCGCCGGGGGCAATTTCGTCATTTTTCGCGACGGTATCGGAATCATCTAAAATTTGACTGATCGATGGGAAAAAAATCGCGCCGGGGGCAATTTCTTCATTTTTCGCGACGGTGTCGGAATGGGCCCAAATTTGACTGATTGATCGGAAACAAAAATCACGCTGGGGACAATTTCGTCATTTTTCGCGATGGTGTCTGAATCGGCACAAATTTTACTGATTGATCGGAAACAAAAATCGCGCCTAGGGTAATTTCGTCAATTTTCGAGACGGTCTCGGAATGGGCCCAAATTTGACTGATTGATAGGAAACAAAAATCGCGCCGGGGGCAATTTCGTCATTTTTCACGACGGTGTCGGAATGGGCCCAAATTTGATTGATTGATCGGAAACAAAAATCGCGCCGAGGACAATTTCGTCATTTTTCGCGACGGTCTCGGAATGGGCCCAAATTTGACTGATTGATCGGAACAAAAATCGCGCCGGGGACAATTTCGTCATTTTTCGCGACGGTCTCGGAATGGGCCCAAATTTGACTGATTGATCGGAACAAAAATCGCGCCGGGGACAATTTCGTCATTTTTCGCGACGGTCTCGGAATGGGCCCAAATTTGACTGATTGATCGGAACAAAAATCGCGCCGGGGACAATTTCGTCATTTTTCGCGACGGTCTCGGAATGGGCCCAAATTTGACTGATTGATCGGAACAAAAATCGCGCCGGGGACAATTTCGTCATTTTTCGCGACGGTCTCGGAATGGGCCCAAATTTGACTGATTGATCGGAAACAAAAATCGCGCCGGGGACAATTTCGTCATTTTTCGCGACGGTGTCGGAATCAGCTAAAATTTGACTGATCGATGGGAAAAAAATCACACCGGGAGCAATTTCTTCATTTTTCGTGACGGTGTCGGAATGGGCCCAAATTTGACTGATTGATCGGAAACAAAAATCGCGCCGGGGACAATTTCATCATTTTTCGCGACGGTCTCTGAATCGGCACAAATTTTACTGATTGATCGGAAACAAAAATCGCGCCAAGGGTAATTTCGTCAATTTTCGATACGGTCTCGGAATGGGCCAAATTTGATTGATTGATCGGAAACAAAAATCGCGCCGGGGGCAATTTCGTCATTTTTCGCGACGGTATCGGAATCATCTAAAATTTGACTGATCGATGGGAAAAAAATGCGCCGGGGGCAATTTTGTCATTTTTTACGACGATGTGGGATTGGGCCAAAATTTGAATGATTGATCGGAAGCAAAAATCGCGCTGGGGGCAATTTCGTCATTTTTCGCGACGGGGTCGGAATCGGCTAAAATTTGACTGATTGATCGGAAACAAAAATCGTGCCAGGGGCAATTTTGTCATTTTTCGCGACGGTGTCGGAATCGACTAAAATTTGACTGATTGATCGGAAACAAAAATCGCGCTGGGGGCAATTTCGTCATTTTTCGCGACGTTGTCGGAATCAGTTAAAATTTGACTGATCGATGGGAAAAAAATGCGCCGGGGGCAATTTCGTCATTTTTTACGACGATGTGGGATTGGGCCAAAATTTGAATGATTGATCGGAACCGTGTCGGAATCGGCTAAAATTTGACAGATTAATCGGAAACAAAAATCGCGCCGGGGTAATTTCGTCATTTTTCGCGACGGTCTCGGAATGGGCCCAAATTTTACTGATTGATCGGAAATAAAAATCGTGCCGGGGGCAATTTCTTCATTTTTCGTGACGGTGTCGAAATGGGCCCAAATTTGACTGATTGATCGGAAACAAAAATCGCGCCGGGGCAATTTCTTCATTTTTCGCGACGGTGTCGGAATCAGCTAAAATATGACTGATCGATGGGAAAAAAAAATCGCGTCGGGGGTAATTTCGTCATTTTTTAAGACGGTGTCGGAATGGGCCAAAATTTGACTGATTGATCGGAAAAAAAAAATTGCGCCGGGGGCAATTTCGTCATTTTTCGCTACCGTGTCGGAATCGGCTAAAATTTGACAGATTAATCGGAAACAAAAATCGCGACGGAGGCAATTTCGTCATTTTTTACGACGGTGTCGGAATGGGCCAAAATTTGACTGATTGATCGGAAAAAAAAATTGCGCCGGGGGCAATTTCGTCATTTTTCGCTACCGTGTCGGAATCGGCTAAAATTTGACAGATTAATCGGAAACAAAAATCGCGAAGGAGGCAATTTCATCATTTTTTACGACGGTGTCGGAATGGGCCAAAATTTGACTGATTGATCGAAAACAAAAATTGCGCCGGGGGCAATTTCGTCATTTTTCGTGACCGTGTCGGATTCGGCTAAAATTTGACAGATTAATCGGAAACAAAAATCGCGCAGGAGGCAATTTCGTCATTTTTCGCGACGGTCTCGGAATAGGCCAAAATTTGACTGACTGATCGGAAACAAAAATCGCGCCGGGGGCAATTTTTTCATTTTTCGCGACGGTCTTGGAATGGGCCCAAATTTGACTGATTGATCGGAAACAAAAATCGCGCCGGGGGCAATTTCGTCATTTTTCGCGACGGTGTCGGAATCTGCTAAAATTTGACTGATCGATGGGAAAAAAATCGCGCCGGGGGCAATTTCTTCATTTTTCGCGACGGTGTCGGAATGGGCCCAAATTTGACTGATTGATCGGAAATAAAAATCGCGCCGGGACAATTTCGTCATTTTTTGCGACGGTGTCGGAATCAGCTAAAATTTGACTGATCGACGGGAAAAAAAATAGCGCCGGGGGCAATTTCTTCATTTTTCGCGACGGTGTCGGAATGGGCCCAAATTTGACTGATTGATAGGAAACAAAAATCGCGCCGGGGACAATTTCGTCATTTTTCGCGGCGGTGTCGGAATGGGCCCAAATTTGACTGATTGATCGGAAATAAAAATCGCGCCAGGGCAATTTCGTCATTTTTCGCGACGGTGTCAGAATCAGCTGAAATTTGACTGATCGATGGGAAAAAAAATCGCTCCGGGGGCAATTTCTTCATTTTTCGCGATGGTGTCTGAATCGGCACAAATTTTACTGATTGATCGGAAACAAAAATCGCGCCGGGGGCAATTTCGTCATTTTTCGCGATGGTGTCGAAATCACCTAAAATTTGACTGATCGATGGGAAAAAAATCGCGCCGGGGGCAATTTCGTCATTTTTTAGGACGGTGTCGGAATGGGCCAAAATTTGACTGATTGATCGGAAACAAAAATTGCGCCGGGGGCAACTTCGTCATTTTTTGCGACCGTGTCGGAATCGCCTAAAATTTGACAGATTAATCGGAAACAAAAATCGCGCAGGAGGCAATTTCGCCATTTTTCGCTACGGTCTCGGAATGGGCCCAAATTTGACTGATTGATCGGAAACAAAAATCGCGTCGGGGGCAATTTCTTCATTTTTCGTGACGGTGTCGGAATGGGCCCAAATTTGACTGATTGATCGGAAACAAAAATCGTGCCGGGGATAATTTCGTCATTTTTCGCGACGGTGTCGGAATCAGCTAAAATTTGACTGATCGATGGGAAAAAAATCGCGCCGGGGGCAATTTCTTCATTTTTCATGACGGTGTCGGAATCGGCCCAAATTTGACTGATAGATCGGAAACAAAAATCGTGTCGGGGACAATTTCGTCATTTTTCGCGACGGTGTCTGAATCGGCACAAATTTTACTGATTGATTGGAAACAAAAATCGCGCCAAGGGTAATTTCGTCAATTTTCGAGACGATCTCGGAATGGGCCCAAATTTTCCTGATTGATCGGAAAACAAAAATCGCGCCGGGGGCAATTTCTTCATTTTTCGCGACGGTGTCGGAATGGGCCCAAATTTGACTGATTGATCGGAAACAAAAATCACGCCGAGGACAATTTCGTCATTTTTCGTGACGGTTTCTGAATCGGCACAAATTTTACTGATTGATCGGAAACAAAAATCGCGCCAAGGGTAATTTCGTCAATTTTCGAGACGGTCTCGGAATGGGCCCAAATTTGACTGATTGATCGGAAACAAAAATCGCGCCGGGGGCAATTTCTTCATTTTTCACGACGGTGTCGGAATGGGCCCAAATTTGACTGATCGATCGGAAATAAAAATCGCGCCGGGGTAATTTCGTCATTTTTCGCGACAGTGTCAGAATCAGCTAAAATTTGACTGATCGATGGGAAAGAAAATCGCTCCGGGGGCAATTTCTTCATTTTTCGCGATGGTGTCTGAATCGGCCCAAATTTTACTGATTGATCGGAAACAAAAATCGAGCCGGGGGCAATTTCGTCATTTTTCGCGACCGTGTCGGAATCGGCTAAAATTTAACAGATTAATCGGAAACAAAAATCGCGCAGGAGGCAATTTCGTCATTTGTCACGACGGTCTCGGAATGGGCCCAAATTTGACTGATTGATCGGAAACAAAAATCTCGCCGGGGGTAATTTCTTCATTTTTCGCGACGGTTCGGAATGGGCCCAAATTTGACTGATTGATCGGAAACAAAAATGGCGCCGGGGGCAAATTCGTCATTTTTGCGACGGTATCGGAATCAGCTAAAATTTGACTGATCGATGGGAAAAAAATCGCGCCGGGGGCAATTTCTTCATTTTTCGCGACGGTGTCTGAATCGGCCCAAATTTTCCTGATTGATCGGAAAAAAAAAATCGCGCCGGGGACAATTTCATCATTTTTCGCGACGGTGTCTGAATCGGCACATATTTTACTGATTGATCGGAAACAAAAATCGCGACAAGGGTAATTTCGTCAATTTTCGCGACGGTCTCGGAATGGGCCCAAATTTGACCGATTGATCGGAAACAAAAATCGCGCCGGGGGCAATTTCGTCATTTTTCGCGACGGTGTCGGAATCTGTTAAAATTGGACTGATCGATGGGAAAAAAATCGCGCCGGGGGCAATTTCTTCATTTTTCTCGACGGTGTCGGAATGGGCCCAAATTTGACTGATTGATAGGAAACAAAAATCGCGCCGGGGACAATTTCGTCATTTTTCGCGAAGGTGTCGGAATGGGCCAAAATTTGACTGATTGATCGAAAATAAAAATCGCGCCGGGGGCAATTTCGTCATTTTTCGCGACGGTATCGGAATCATCTAAAATTTGACTGATCGATGGGAAAAAAATCGCGCCGGGGGCAATTTCTTCATTTTTCGCGACGGTGTCGGAATGGGCCCAAATTTGACTGATTGATCGGAAACAAAAATCACGCCGGAGACAATTTCGTAATTTTTCGCGACGGTGTCTGAATCGGCACAAATTTTACTGATTGATCGGAAACAAAAATCGCGCCAAGGGTAATTTCGTCATTTTTCGCGACGGTGTCGGAATGGGCCCAAATTTGAATGATTGATCGGAAACAAAAATCGCGCTGGGGGCAATTTCGTCATTTTTCGCGACGGTGTCGGAATGGGCCCAAATTTGACAGATTGATCGGAAATAAAAATCACGCCGGGGACAATTTCGTCATTTTTCGCGACGGTGTCTGAATCGACACAAATTTTACTGATTGAACGGAAACAAAAATCGCGCCAAGGGTAATTTCGTCAATTTTCGAGACGGTCTCGGAATGGGCCCAAATTTGACTGATTGATCGGAAACAAAAATCGCGCCGGGGGCAATTTCTTCATTTTTCGCGACGGTGTCGGAATGGGCCCAAATTTGACTGATCGATCGGAAATAAAATTCGCGCCGGGGCAATTTCGTCATTTTTCGCGACGGTGTCAGAATCAGCTAAAATTTGACTGATCGATGGGAAAGAAAATTGCTCCGAGGGCAATTTCTTCATTTTTCGCGATGGTGTCGGAATCAGCACAAATTTTACTAATTGATCGGAAACAAAAATCGCGCCGGGGGCAATTTCGTCATTTTTCACGACCGTGTCGGAATCGGCTAAAATTTAACAAATTAATCGGAAACAAAAATCGCGCAGGAGGCAATTTCGTCATTTTTCGCGACGGTCTCGGAATGGGCCCAAATTTGACTGATTGATCGGAAACAAAAATCGCGCCAGGGGTAATTTCTTCATTTTTCGCGACGGTGTCGGAATGGGCCCAAATTTGACTGATTGATCGTGAACAAAAATCGCGCCGGGGGCAAATTCGTCATTTTTGCGACGGTATCGGAATCAGCTAAAATTTGACTGATCGATGGGAAAAAAATCGCGCCGGGGGCAATTTTGTCATTTTTCGCTACGCTGTCGGAATCGGCTAAAATTTGACTGATTGATCGGAAACAAAAGTCGCGCCGAGGGCAATTTCGTCATTTTTCGCGACGGTCTCGGAATGGGCCCAAATTTGACTGATTGAGCGGAAAAAAAAACCGCGCCGAGGACAATTTCGTCATTTTTCGCGACGGTCTCGGAATGGGCCCAAATTTGACTGATTGAGCGGAAAAAAAAACCGCGCCGAGGACAATTTCGTCATTTTTCGCGACGGTCTCGGAATGGGCCCAAATTTGACTGATTGAGCGGAAAAAAAAACCGCGCCGAGGACAATTTCGTCATTTTTCGCGACGGTGTCGTAATGGGCCCAAATTTGACTGATTGATCGGAAACAAAAATCGCGCCGAGGACAATTTCGTCATTTTTCGCGACAGTGTCTGAATCGGCACATATTTTACTGATTGATCGGAAACAAAAATCTCGCCAAGGGTAATTTCGTCAATTTTCGCGACGGTCTCGGAATGGGCCCAAATTTGACTGATTGATCGGAAACAAAAATCGCGC
>NW_019266165.1:0-8093 GCF_002742605.1 Olea europaea var. sylvestris
TCCTGTGATCCCGGGTCTGTGCCCCGAGTCCAACTTCGTGGGCCATTTACAATCAACCTGCCAAATTTCGGCCCATTCCGACAATGTCTCGACAAATGACAAAATTGACCCCGGTGCGGTTTTGGTTTGTTAATTTTCTGTCCTGCGCTTCTGCAACCTGACATAATTAATAAAGAAATTAATTATTCGGAGGCCCAAATGATGGAATTTGGTAAAAAAACCCGTGATCCCGGGTTTGTGCCCCGAGTCCAATTTCGCGGGCCATTTCCAATCGACCTGCTAAATTTCGACCCATTCCGACCGTCCCGACAAATGACAAAATTGCCCCTAGTACGATTTTGCTTTGTTAAATTTTAGTCCAACACTTTTTCAACCAGACATAATTAATAAGGAAATTAATTATTCGGAGGCCCAATCGAAGGAATTTGGCCAAAATCCCGTGATCCCGGGTCTGTGTCCGAGCCCAATTTCGCGAGCCATTTCCAATCAACCTGCCAAATTTTGGCCCATTCCAACACCGTCGAGAAAATTGACAAAATTGCCCCTAGTGCCGTTTTGCTTTGTTAATTATCTACCTAACACTAATTCAGCCTGACATAATTAATAAGGAAATTAATTATTCGGAGGCCCAAACGAAGAAATTTGGCTAAAATCCCGTGATCCCAAGTCTGTGCACTAAGTCTAATTTTTGCGAGCCGTTTCCAATAAACTGCCAAATTTTGCCTATTCCGACGCCGTCGTGAAAAATGACAAAATTTCCCCTGGTGCGGTTTTCATTTTTTAATTTTCTGTCCAGACCTGACATAATTAATAATGAAATTAATTATTCGAAGGCCCAAACGAAGGAATTTGGCAAAACTCCTGTGATCCCGGGTTTGTACCCCGAGTCCAATTTTGTGGGCCATTTCCTATCAAACTGCCAAATTTCGGCCCCGTTCCGACACCGTCGCGACTAATGAGAACTTTGCCCCTGGTGCGGTTTTGCTTTGTTAGTTTTTTGTCCAACACTTCTTCGACTTGACATAAATAATACAAAAATTAATCCAAATTTCGGCCCATTCTGAAACCCCCACGAAAAATGACAAAATTGTCCCTGGTGCGGTTTTACTTTGTTAATTTTCTATCCAACACTTCTTCAACCTGACATAATTAATAAGGAGATTAATTATTCGGAGGCCCAAACGAAGGAATTTGGCTAAAATCCCGTGATCTTGGGTCTATGCCACGAGTCCAATTTTGCGGGCCGTTTCCAATCAACCTGCCAAATTTCGACTCATTTCGACACCGTCGCGCCAAATGATAAAATTGCCTTTGGTGCGGTTTTGCTTTGTTAATTTTCTGTCACACTTCTTCAACCTGACATAATTAATAAGGAAATAATTATTCGGAGGCCTAAATGAAAGAATTTGGCTAAAATCCCGTGATCTCAGGTCTGTGCCCCGAGTCCAATTTCGTGGTCCGTTTCCAATCAACCTGCCATGTTTCGACCCATTCCGACACCGTCGCGAAGAAACGACAAAATTGCCCCTTGCGCGATTTTGCTTTGTTAATTTTCTACCCAACACTTATTCAACCTAACATAATTAATAAGGAAATTAATTATTCGGAGGCCCAAACGAAGGAATTTGGCTAAAATCCTGATATCCTGGGTCAGTGCCCCGAGTCCAATTTCGCGGGCCGCTTCCAATTAACCTGCCAAATTTCGGCCCATTCGGACTCCGTCACGAAAAATGACAAATTACCCCTGGTGCGGTTTTGTTTTGTTTATTTTCTATCCAGCACTTCTTCAACCTGACATAACTAATAAAGAAATTAATTATTCGGAGGCCCAAACGAAGGAATTTGGCAAAAATCCCGTGATCGCAGGTCTGTGCCCCAAGTCCAATTTCGCGGGCCATTTCCAGTCAACCTGCCAAATTTCGGCCCATTCCGACATCGTCACGACGAATGACAAAATCGCCCCTGGTGCGATTTTGCTTGGTTAATTTTCTATCCAACGCTTCTTCAACATTACATAATTAATAAGGAAATTAATTATTCGGAGGCCCAAACGAAGGAATTTAGCTAAAATCCCGTGATCTCGGGTCTATGCCTTGATTCTAATTTCGCGGGCCATTTTCAATCAACCTGCCAAATTTCGACCCATTCCGACGCCGTCGCGCCAAATGATAAAATTGCCCCTGGTGCGATTTATCTTTGTTAATTTTCTGTCCAACACTTCTTCAACTTGACATAATTAATAAGGAAATTAATTATTCGGAGACCCAAAACAAGGAATTTGGCTAAAATCCTGGGATCCCAAGTCTGTGCCCAGAGTCCAATTTCGCGGTCCGTTTCCAATCAACCTGCCAAATTTCGTCCATTCTGACACCGTCGCAAAAAATGGCAAAATTGCCCCTGGTACGGTTTTGCTTTGTTAATTTTCTGTCCAGATCTAACATAATTACTAAAAAAATTAGTTATTCGGAAGCCCAAACGAAGGAGTTTGGCAAAAATCCCATTATCTCGGGTCTGTGCCCCTAGTCCAATTTCGCAGGCCATTTCAAATCAAAAAGCCAAATTTCGACCACGTTCTGACACGGTCGAGACAACTGAGAACATTGCCCCCGGTGCGGTTTTGCTTTGTTAATTTTCTGTCCAGCACTTCTTCAACCTGACATAAATAATACGTAAATTAATCCAAATTTCGGCCCATTCCGAAACCATCGCGACAAATGACAAAATTGCCCCTAGTGCGGTTTTGCTTTGTTAATTTTCTATCCAACACTTCTTCAACCTGACATAATTAATAAGGAGATTAATTATTCGGAGGCCCAAACGAAGAAATTTAGCTAAAATCCCAAAGTCCAATTTCGCAGTCCGTTTCCAATCGACCTACGAAATTTCGGCACACTCCGATACCATCACGACAAATGACAAAATTGCCCCCGGTGCGGATTTGCTTTGTTAATTTTTCGTCCAGTGCTTCTTCAACCTGACATAATTAATAAAGAAATTAATTATTCGGAGGCCCAAACGAAGACAAAATTACCACTGGTGCGGTTTTGCTTTGTTAATTTTCTGTCCAGCACTTTTTCAACCTGACATAATTAATAAAGAAATTAATTATTCGGAGGCACAAACGAAGGAATTTGGCAAAAATTCCATGATCCCAGGTCTGTGCCTCGAGTACAATTTCGCGGGCTGTTTCCAATCAACCTGCCAAATTCCAGCCCATTCCGACACCGTCGCGACAAATGACAAAATTGCCCTTGGTGCTATTTTGCTTTGCTAATTTTTTGTCCAGTACTTCTTCAACCTGACATAATTAATAAGGAAATTAATCAAAATTTCAGCCCATTCCGACACCATCGAGAAAAATGACAAAATTGCTCTTGGTCCGATTTTCCTTTGTTAATTTTCTTTCCAACACTTCTTCAACCTAACATAATTAATAAGGAAATTAATTATTCGAAGGCCCAAACGAAGGAATTTGGCAAAAATCCCGTGATCTCGAGTCTATGCCCAGAGTCCAATTTCGCAGGCTGTTTCCAATTAACATGCTAAATTTCGGCCCATTTCGACACCGTCGCGCCAAATGACAAAATTACCCCTAGTTCGTTTTATCTGTGTTAATTTTCTACCCAAAACTTCTTCAACCTGAGATAATTAATAAGGAAATTAATTATTCAGAGGCCCAAACGAAGGAATTTGGCTAAAATCCTGAGATCCTGGGTCTGTGCCCCTAGTCCAATTTCGCGGGCCGTTTCTAATTAACCTGCCAAATTTCGGCCCATTCCGACACCGTCGTGAAAAATGACAAAATTACCACTGGTGCGGTTTTGCTTTGTTAATTTTTTGTCCAGCACTTCTTCAACCTGACATAATTAATAAAGAAATTAATTATTCGGAGGCGCAAATGAAGGAATTTGGCAAAAATTCCATGATCCTAGGTCTGTGCCCCGAGTACAATTTCGCGGGTTGTTTCCAATCAACCTGCCAAATTTAGGCCCATTCTGACACCGTCGCGACAAATGACAAAATTGCCCTTTGTGCTGTTTTGCTTTGTTAATTTTTTGTCCAGCACTTCTTAAACCCGACATAATTAATAAAGAAATTAATCAAAATTTCAGCCCATTCTGACACCGTCGCGAAAAATGACAAAATTGCTCTTGGTACTGTTTTCTTTTGTTAATTTTCTTTCCAACACTTCTTCAAACTAACATAATTAATAAGAAAATTAATTATTCGGAGGCCCAAACAAAGGAATTTGGCAAAAATCCCGTGATCCCGGGTTTGTGCCCAGAGTCCAATTTCGCAGACCGTTTCCAATTAACATGCTAAATTTCGGGCCATTTCGACACCGTCGCGCCAAATGACAAAATGGCCCCTAGTTCATTTTATCTTTGTTAATTTTCTACCCAACACTTATTCAACTTGACATAATTAATAAGGAAATTAATTATTCGGAGGCCCAAACGAAGGAATTTGGCTAAAATCCTAAGATCCAGGGTCTATGCCCCTAGTCCAATTTCGCGCGCCGTTTCTAATTAACCTGCCAAATTTCGGGCCATTCCAACACCGTCGCGAAAAATGACAAAATTACCACTGGTGCGGTTTTGCTTTGTTAATTTTCTGCCCAGCACTTCTTCAACCTGACATAATTAATAAAGAAATTAATTAATATGAGGCGTAAACGAAGGAATTTGGCAAAAATTCCATGATCCCAGGTCTGTGCCCCGAGTACAATTTCGCGGGCTGTTTCCAATCAACCTGCTAAATTTCTGCCCATTCAGACACCATCGCGACAAATGACAAATTGCCCTTGGTACTGTTTTGCTTTGTTAATTTTTTGTCCAGCACTTCTTCAACCTGACATAATTAATAAGGAAATTAATCAAAATTTCAGCCCATTCCGACACCGTCGCGAAAAATGACAAAATTGCTCTTGGTGCAGTTTCTCTTTGTTAGTTTTCTTTCCAACACTTCTTCAACCAAACATAATTAATAAGGAAATTAATTATTTGGAGGCCCAAACGAAGGAATTTGGCTAAAATCCCGTGATCCCGGGTCTGTGCCCTGAGTCTAATTTCGCAGGCCGTTTCCAATTAACATGCTAAATTTAGGCCCATTTCGACACCGTCGCGCCAAATGATAAAATTGCCCCTAGTTCTTTTTATCTTTGTTAATTTTCTACCCAACACTTCTTCAACCTGACATAATTAATAAGGAAATTAATTATTCAGAGGCCAAAACGAAGAAATTTGGGTAAAATCCCGTGATCCCGAGTCTGTGCCCCGAGTCTAATTTCGCGGGCCGTTTCCAATCAACCTGCCAAATTTCGTCCATTCCGACACCGTCGCGAAAAATGACAAAATTGCCCCCGGTACGATTTTGCTTTGTTAATTTTCTGTCCAGACCTGACATAATTAATAAAGAAATTAATTATTCGGCGACCCAAACGAAGGAATTTGGAAAAAATCCCGTGATCCCAGGTCTGTGCCCCGAGTCTAATTTGACGGGTCATTTCAAATCAAACTGCCAAATTTTGTCCCCGTTCCGACTCCGTCGCGACAAATGAGAACATAGCCCCTGGTGCGGTTTTGCTTTATTAATTTTCTGCCCAACACTTTATCAACCTGATATAAATAATACGAAAATTAATCCAAATTTCGGCCCATTCCGAAAACCTCACGAAAAATGACAAAATTGCCCCAGGTGCGATTTTGCTTTGTTCATTTTCTATCCAACACTTCTTCAACCTGACATAATTAATAAGGAGATTAATTATTCGGAGGCCCAAACGAAGGAATTTGGCTAAAATCCTGTGATCTTGGGTCTTTGCCCGAGTCCGATTTCGGGGGCCGTTTCCAATCAACCTGCCAAATTTCAACCCATTCCGACACCGTCGCACCAAATGATAACATTGCCCCTGGTGAGGTTTATCTTTGTCAATTTTCTGTCCAACACTTCTTCAACTTGATATAACGAATAAGGAAATTAATTATTTGGAGGCCCAAACGAAGGAATTTGGTTACAATCCCGTGATCCCAGGTCTGTGCCCTGAGTCCAATTTCGTGGTCCGTTTCCAATCAACCTGCCAAATTTTGGTCCATTCCGATACCGTCGCAAAAAATGACAAAATTGCCCATGGTGCGATTTTGCTTTGTTAATTTTCTATCCAACACTTCTTAAACCTAACATAATTAATAAGGAAATTAATTATTCGGAGGCACAAACGAAGGAATTTAGCTAAAATCTCGATATCCTGGGTCAGTGTCCCAAGTCCAATTTCGCGGGCCGTTTCCAATTAACATGCCAAATTTTGGCCCATTCGGACACCGTCACGAAAAATGACAGATTACCCCTGGTGCGATTTTGTTTTGTTAATTTTCTATCCAGCACTTCTTCAACCTGGCATAACTAATAAAGAAATTAATTATTCGGAGGCCCAAACGAAGGAATTTGGCAAAAATCCCGTGATCCCAAGTCTGTGCCCCAAGTCTAATTTCGCGGGCCATTTCCAGTCGACCTGCCAAATTCGGCCCATTCCGACACCGTCGCGACAAATGACAAAATTGCCCCTGGTGCGATTTTGCTTGGTTAATTTTCTATCCAACACTTCTTCAACATTACATAATTAATAAGGAAATTAATTATTCGGAGGCAAAATGAAGGAATTTGTCTAAAATCCCGAGATCCTAGGTCTATGCCCCGAGTCCAATTTCGTGGGCCGTTTCCACTTAACCTGCCAAATTTCGGCCCATTCCGACACCGTCGCGAAAAATGAAAAAATTACCCCTTGTGCAGTTTTGCTTTGTTAATTTTCTGTCCAGCACATCTTCAACCTGACATAACCAATAAAGAAATTAATTATTTGGAAGCCCAAACGAAGGTATTTCGCAAAAATCCCGTGATCCTAGATCTGAGCCCCGAGTCCA
This sequence comes from Olea europaea var. sylvestris, assembly GCF_002742605.1. Classification (NCBI taxonomy): domain Eukaryota; kingdom Viridiplantae; phylum Streptophyta; class Magnoliopsida; order Lamiales; family Oleaceae; genus Olea; species Olea europaea. The sequence continues at coordinate 6,921 of NW_019266165.1, forward strand.
ATTTCGTTGGCCGTTTCCGATCAACCTGCCAATTTCGGCCCATTCCAACACCGTCGCGACAAATGACAAAATTGCCCCCGGTGCGGTTTTGCTTTGTTAATTTTTTGTCCAACACTTCTTCAACCCGACCTAATTAATAAGGAAATTAATCTAAATTTTGGCCCATTCCGAAACCCTCGCGAAAAAAGACAAAATTGCCCCTGGTGCGATTCTGCTTTGTTAATTTTCTATCCAACACTTCTTCAACCTGACATAATTAATAAGGAAATTAATTATTCGGAGGCCCAAATGAAGGAATTTGGCTAAAATCCCGTGATCTCAGGTCTATGTCCAGAGTCCAATTTCGCGGGCCGTTTCCAATCAACCTGCCAAATTTCGACCCATTCGGACATCGTCGCGCCAAATGATAAAATTGCCCCTGGTGCAGTTTATCTTTGATAATTTTCTGTCCAACACTTCTTCAACCTGACATAATTAATAAGGAAATTAATTATTCGGAGGCCCAAAAGAAGGAATTAGGCTAAAATCCCGTGATCCCAGGTCTGGGCCCCGAGTCCAATTTCGTGGTCCGTTTCCAATCAACCTGCCAAATTTCGGCCCCTTCCGACACCGTAGCAAAAGACGACAAAATTACCCCTGGTGCGGTTTTGTTTTGTTAATTTTCTATCCAACACTTCTTCAACCTAACATAATTAATAAGGAAATTAAATATTCGGAGGCCTGAACGAAGGAATTTGGCTAAAATCCCGTGGCCCCGGGTCTGTGCCCCTAGTCCAATTTCGCGGGCCATTTCCAATCAACCTGCTAAATTTTGGCCCATTCCGACATCGTCATGACAAATGACAAAATTGCCCCCGATGCGGTTTTGCTTTGTTAATTTTCTGTCCAGCGCTTCTTCAACCTAACATAATTAATAAAGAAATTATTTATTCGGAGACCCAAATGAAGGAATTTGACAAAAATCCAGTGTTCCCGGGTCTGTGCCCCGAGTCCAATTTCGTGGGCCATTTCCAATCGACCTGCCAAATTTCGGCCATTCCGACACCGTCGCGATAAATGACAAAATTGCTCCTGGTGCGATTTTGGTTGATTAATTTTCTATCCAACACTTCTTCAACCTGACATAATTAATGAGGAAATTAATTATTCGGAGGCCCAAACGAAGGAATTTGG
>NW_019266166.1:0-8090 GCF_002742605.1 Olea europaea var. sylvestris
TGAAAAATGACGAAATTGCCCCCGGCGCGGTTTTTTGTTTCTTATCAACCTGTCAAATTTTATCCCATTCCGACACAGTCGCGGAAAGTGACGAAATTGCCCCCGGCGCGATTTTTGTATCCGATCAACCTGTCAAATTTTAACCGATTTCGACATAGTAGCGAAAAATGACGAAGTTGCCCCCGGTGCGATTTTTGTTCCGGATCAACCTGTCAAATTTGAGCCCATTCCGACACTGTCGCAAAACATGACTAAATTGCCCCCGGCGCGATTTTTGTTTCCGATCAACCTGTCAAATTTTAGCCAATTCCGACACAGTTGTGAAAAATGACGAAATTACCCCCGGCGCGGTTTTTGTTCCCGAACAACCTGTCATATTTGAGCCCATTCCGACACAGTCGCGAAAAATGACAAAATTGCCCCTGGCTCGATTTTTGTTTCCGATCAATCGGTCAAATTTTAGCCGATTCCGACACCGTCGCGAAAAATGACGAAATTGCCCCCGGCGCGATTTTTGTTTCCGATCAACCTGTCAAATTTTAGCCCATTCCTACACAGTCGCGAAAAATGACGAAATTGCCCCCGGCGCGATTTTTGTTTCCGATCAACCTCTCAAATTTTAGCCAATTCCGACACAGTTGCGAAAAATGACGAAATTTCCCGGCGCGATTTTTATTCCCGATCATCTTGTCAAATTTAAGTCCATTCCGACACAGTCGAGAAAGACGACGAAATTGCCCCCGACTCGATTTTTGTTTCCGATCAACCTGTCAAATTTTAGCCCATTCCGACACAGTCTCGAAAAATGACGAAATTGTCCCCAGCGCGATTTTTGTTTCCGATCAACCAATCAAATTTTAACCCATTCCGACATCGTCGCGAAAAATGACGAAATTGCCCGCGACACGATTTTTGCTTCCGAGCAACCTGTCAAATTTTAGCCAATTCCGACACAGTCGCGAAAAATGACGAAATTATCGTCGGCTAGGTTTTTGTTTCCGATCCACCAGTCAAATTTTAGCCCATTCCGACATCGTCGCGAAAAATGACGAAATTGCCCCCGGCGCGGTTTTTGTTTCCGATCAACCTGTCAAATTTTAACCCATTCCGACATAGTCGCGAAAAATGACGAAATTACCCCGACGCGATTTTTGTTTCCGATCAAACTGCTAAATTTCATCCCATTCCGACACAGTCGCGAAAAATGACTTTTTCCCCCGTGCGTAGTTTTTGTTTCCGATCCACCAATCAAATTTTAGCCGATTCCGACACCGTTGCGAAAAATGTCCAAATTGCCCCCGGCGCGATTTTTGTTTCCGTTCAACCTGTCAAATTTTAGCCAATTTCGACACAATTGCGAAAAATGACGAAATTATCCCCGGCGCGATTTTTGTTCACGATCAACCTGTCAAATTTTAGCCCATTCCAGCACAGTCGCGAAAAATGACGAAATTGCCCGCGACACGATTTTTGCTTCCGATCAACCTGTCTAATTTTAGCCAATTCCGACACAGTCGCGAAAAATGACGAAATTATCGTCGGCTAGGTTTTTGTTTCCGATCCACCAGTCAAATTTTAGCCCATTCCGACATCGTCGCGAAAAATGACAAAATTGCCCCCGGCGCGGTTTTTGTTGCCGATCAACCTGTCAAATTTTAACCCATTCCGACACAGTCGCGAAAAATGACGAAATTACCCCGACGCGATTTTTGTTTCCGATCAAACTGCCAAATTTCATCCCATTCCGACACAGTCGCGAAAAATGACTTTTTCCCCCGTGCGTAGTTTTTGTTTCCGATCCACCAATCAAATTTTAGCCGATTCCGACACCGTTGCGAAAAATGTCCAAATTGCCCCCGGCGCGATTTTTGTTCCGGATCAACCCGTCAAATTTGAGCCCATTCCGACACAGTCGAGAAAAATGACGAAATTGCCCCCGGCGCGGTTTTTGTTTCCGATCAACCTGTCAAATTTTAGCCCATTCCGACACCGTCGCGAAAAATAAAAAAATTGCCCCCCGTGCGGTTTTTGTTTCCGATCAACCTGTCAAATTTTAGCCCATTCCGACACCGTCGCGAAAAATAAAAAAATTGCCCCCCGTGCGGTTTTTGTTTCCGATCAACCTGTCAAATTTTAGCCCATTCCGACACCGTCGCGAAAAATAAAAAAATTGCCCCCCGTGCGGTTTTTGTTTCCGATCAACCTGTCAAATTTTAGCCCATTCCGACACCGTCGCGAAAAATAAAAAAATTGCCCCCCGTGCGGTTTTTGTTTCCGATCAACCTGTCAAATTTTAGCCCATTCCGACACCGTCGCGAAAAATAAAAAAATTGCCCCCCGTGCGGTTTTTGTTTCCGATCAACCTGTCAAATTTTAGCCAATTCCGACACAGTCGCGAAAAATGACGAAATTGCCGTCGGCGCGATTTTTGGTTCCGATCAACCTGTCAAATTTTAACCCATTCCTTCACAGTCGCAAAAAATGACGAAATGGCCCCCGGCACGGTTTTTTGTTTCCGATCAACCTGTCAAATTTTAGCCCATTCCGACACGATCGCGAAAAATGTTGAAATGGCCCCCGGCGCGATTTTTGTTTCCTATCAACCTGTCAAATTTTAGCCCATTCCTGCACAGTCGTGAAAAATGACGAAATTGCCCCCGACGCGGTTTTTTGTTTCTTATCAACCTGTCAAATTTTATCCCATTCCGACACAATCGCGAAAAGTGACGAAATTGCCCTCGGCGCGATTTTTGTTTCCGATCAACCTTTCAAATTTTAACCCATTTCGACACAGTAGCGAAAAATGACGAAGTTACACACGGTGCGATTTTTGTTCCGGATCAACCTGTCAAATTTGAGCCCATTACGACACAGTAGCAAAACATGACGAAATTGCCCCCGGCGCGATTTTTGTTTCCGATCAACCTGTCAAATTTTAGCCAATTCCGACACCGTTGCGAAAAATGACGAATTTACCCCGGCGCGGTTTTTGTTCCCGAACAACCTGTCATATTTGAGCCCATTCCGACACAGTCGCGAAAAATGACAAAATTGCCCCCTGCGTGATTTTTGTTTCCGATCAACCTATCAAATTTTAGCCCATTCCTACACAGTCGCGAAAAATGACGAAATTGCCCCCGGCGCGATTTTTGTTTCCGATCAACCAATCAAATTTTAACCCATTCCGACATCGTCGCGAAAAATGACAAAATTGCACCCGTCACGATTTTTGTTTCCGATCAACCTGTTAAATTTTAGCCAATTCCGACACAGTCGCGAAAAATGACGAAACTGTCCCCGACGCGATTCTTGTTTCCGATCAACCAGTCATATTTTAGGCCATTCCGACATCGTCGTGAAAAATGACAAAATTGCCCACGGCACGATTTTTGTTTCCGATCAACCTGTCAAATTTTAGCCAATTTCGACACAGTTGCGAAAAATGACTAAATTACCCCGGGCGCAATTTTTGTTCCTGATCAACCTGTCAAATTTGAGCCCATTCCGACACAGTCGCAAAAAATGATGAAATTGCCCCCGGCGAGTTTTTTATTTCCGATCAACTTGCCAAATTTCAGCCCATTCCGACACAGTCGGGAAAAAGGAGGAAATTGCCCTCGGCGTGATTTTTATTTCCGATCAAACTGCCAAATTTCAGCCCATTCCGACACAGTCGCGAAAAATGACGAAATTGCCCCCGGCGCGATTTTTGTTTCCGATCAACCTGTCAAATTTGAGCCAATTCCGACACAGTCGCGAAAAATGACGAATTTGGCCCCGGCTAGGTTTTTGTTTCCGATCAATCAGTCAAATTTTAGCCCATTCGGACATCGTCGCGAAGAATGACAAGATTACCCCAAGCGCGATTTATGTTTCCGATCAACCTGTCAAATTTTAGCCAATTCCGACACTGTTGCGAAAAATGACGAAATTGCCCCCGACGCGGTTTTCGTCTCCGATCAACTTGTCAAATTTTAGCCCATTCCGACACCTTCGCGAAAAATGACAAAATTGCCCCCCGTGCGGTTTTTGTTTCCGATCAACCTGTCAAATTTTAGCCAATTCCGACACAGTCGCGAAAAATGAAGAAATTGCCCCTGACGCGATTTTTGATTCCGATCAACCTGTCAAATTTTATCCAATTTTGACACGGTTGTGAAAAATGAGGAAATTACCCCCGGCGCGGTTTTTATTCCTGATCAACCAGTCAAATTTGAGCCCATTCCGACACAGTCGCGAAAAATGACGAAACCGCCCACGGCGCGATTTTTGTTTCCAATCAACCTTTCAAATTTGAGCCAATTCCGACCCAGTCGCGAAAAATGACGAAATTGCCCCCGGCGTGATTTTTGTTTCCGATCAACAGTCAAATTTTAGCCCATTCCGACATCGTCGCGAAAAATGACAAAATTGCCCCCTGTGCGGTTTTTGTTTCCGATCAACCTATCAAATTTTAGCCAATTCCGACACAGTCGCGAAAAATGACGAAATTGCCCCCGGCACGACTTTTATTTCCGATCAACCTGCCAAATTTCAGCCCATTCCGACACCGTCGCGAAAAATGACGAAATTGCCTCCGGCGCGATTTTTGTTTCCGATCAATCGGTCAAATTTTAGCCGATTCCGACACCGTCGCGAAAATTGACGAAATGACCCCCGGCGCGATTTTTGTTTCCGATCAATCGGTCAAATTTTAGCCGATTCCGACACCGTCGCGAAAATTGACGAAATGACCCCCGGCGCGATTTTTGTTTCCGATCAATCGGTCAAATTTTAGCCGATTCCGACACCGTCGCGAAAAATGACGAAATAGCCCCCGGCGCGATTTTTGGTTCCGATCAACCTGCCAAATTTCAGCCCATTCCGGCACAGTCGCGAAAAATGACGAAATTACCCCCGGCGCGATTTTTGTTCCTGATCAACCCGTCAAATTTGAGTTCATTACGACACAGTCGCGAAAAATGACGAAATAGCCCCCGGCGCGATTTTTGGTTCCGATCAACATGTCAAATTTTAGCCCATTCCTACGCAGTTTCGAAAAATGACGAAATGGCCCCCGCGCGCGCTCTTTTGTTTCCGATCAACCTGTCAAATTTTAACCCATTCCGACACAGTCGCGAAAAATTACGAAATTGCCCCCGACGCGATTTTTGTTTCCGATCAAACAGCCAAATTTCAACCCATTCCGACATAGTCGTGAAAAATGACGAAATTGCCCCCGACGTGGTTTTTGTTTCCGATCCACCAATCAAATTTTAGCCGATTGCGACACCGTCGCGAAAAATGTCCAAATTGCCCTCGGCGCGATTTTTGTTTCCGTTCAACCTGTCAAATTTTAGCCAATTTCGACACAGTTGCGAAAAATGACGGAATTATCCCCGGCGCGATTTTTGTTCACGATCTACCTGTCAAATTTTAGCGCATTCCGGCACAGTCGCGAAAAATGACGAAATTGCCCGCGGCGCGATTTTTGTTTCCGATCAACCTGTCAAATTTTAGCCAATTCCGACACAGTAGCGAAAAATAACTAAATTGCCACCGGCGCGGTTTTTGTTTCCGATCGATCTGTCAAATTTTAGCCCATTTCGAAACAGTCGCGAAAAATGAAGAAATTGTTCCTGCCGCGCCTTTTGTTTCAGATCAACCAGTCAAATTTTAACCCATTTCGAAACAATCGAGAAAAATGTCGAAATTGCCCCCGGCGCGATTTTTATTTCCGATCATACTGCCAAATTTCAGCCCATTCCGACACAGTCGCGAAAAATGACGAAATTGCCCCCGGCGCGATTTTTGTTCCTGATCAGCCCGTCAAATTTGAGCTAATTCCGACACAGTCGCGAAAAATGACGAAATTGCCCCCGGCGCGATTTTTGGTTCCGATCAACCTGTCAAATTTTAACCCATCCCGACACAGTCGCGAAAAATGACGAAATTACCCCCGACGCGATTTTTGTTTCCGATCAAACTGCCAAATTTTAACCCATTCCGACACAGTCGCGAAAAATGACTTTTTCCCCCGTGCGTGGTTTTTGTTTCCGATCCACCAATCAAATTTTAGCCTATTCCGACACCGTTGCGAAAAATGTCCAAATTGCCCCCGGCGCGATTTTTGTTTCCATTCAACCTATCAAATTTTAGCCAATTTCGACACAGTTGCGAAAAATGACGAAATTATCCCCGGCGCGATTTTTGTTCACGATCAACCTGTCAAATTTTAGCCCATTCCAGCACAGTCGCGAAAAATGACGAAATTGCCCGCGGCACGATTTTTGCTTCCGATCAACCTGTCAAATTTTAGCCAATTCCGACACAGTCGCGAAAAATGACGAAATTATCGTCGGCTAGGCTTTTGTTTCCGATCCACCAGTCAAATTTTAGCCCATTCCGACATCGTCGCGAAAAATGATGAAATTGCCCCCGGCGCGATTTTTGTTTCCGATCAACCTGTCAAATTTTAGCCAATTCCGACACTGTTGCGAAAAATGACGAAATTACCCTCGACGCGGTTTCTGTCTCCGATCAACTTGTCAAATTTTAGCCCATTCCGACACCGTCGCGAAAAATAAAAAAATTGCCCCCCGTGCGGTTTTTGTTTCCGATCAACCTGTCAAATTTTAGCCAATTCCGACACAGTCGCGAAAAATGACAAAATTGCCGCCGGCGAAATTTTTGGTTCCGATCAACCTATCAAATTTTAACCCATTCCTACACAGTCGCGAAAAATGACGAAATGGCGCCCGGCACGATTTTTTGTTTCCGATAAACCTGTCAAATTTTACCCCATTCCGACACCATCGCGAAAATGTCGAAATGGCCCCCGGCACGATTTTTGTTTCCTATTAACCTGTCAAATTTTAGCCCATTCCTGGACAGTCGTGAAAAATGACGAAATTGCCCCCGACGCGGTTTTTTGTTTCTTATCAACCTGTCAAATTTTATCCCATTCCGACACAGTCGCGAAAAATGACGAAATTGCCGCCGGCGCAATTTTTGGTTCCGATCAACCTGTCAAATTTTAGCCCATTCCTACACAGTCGCGAAAAATGACGAAATGGCCCCTGGCACGATTTTTTGTTTCCGATCAACCTGTCAAATTTTTGCCCATTCCGACACCATCGCGAAAAATTTCGAAATGGCCCCCAACGCGATTTTTGTTTCCGATCAACCTGTCAAATTTTAACCCATTTCGACACAGTAGCGAAAAATGACGAACTTACCCCCGGTGCAGTTTTTGTTCCGGATCAACCTGTCAAATTTGAGCCCATTCCGACACAGTCGCAAAACATGACGAAATTGCCCCCGGCGCGATTTTTGTTCCCGATCAACCTGTCAAATTTGAGCCCATGCCGACACAGTCGCAAAACATGACGAAATTGCCCCCGGCGCGGTTTTTGTTCCCGAACAACCTGTCATATTTGAGCCCATTCTGACACAGTCGCGAAAAATGACAAAATTGCCCCCTGCGTGATTTTTGTTTTCGATCAACCTGTCAAATTTTAGCCCATTCCTACACAGTCGCGAAAAATGACGAAATTGCCCCGGCGCGATTTTTGTTTCCGATCAACCTGTCATATTTTAGCCAATTCCGACACAGTCGCGAAAAATGACGAAATTTCCCGGCGCGATTTTTATTCCCGATCATCTTGTCAAATTTAAGCCCATTTCGACACAGTCGAGAAAGACGACGAAATTGCCCCCGACTCGATTTTTGTTTCCGATCAACCTATCAAATTTTAGCCCATTCCGACACAGTCTCGAAAAATGACGAATTTGTCCCCAGCGCGGTTTTTTTTTCCGATCAACCAATCAAATTTTAACCCATTCCGACATCGTCGCGAAAAATGACAAAATTGCACCCGGCACGATTTTTGTTTCCGATCAACCTGTCAAATTTTAGCCAATTCCGACACAGTCGCGAAAAATGACGAAACTGTCCTCGACGCGGTTCTTGTTTCCGATCAACCAGTCATATTTTAGCCCATTCCGACATCGTCGTGAAAAATGACAAAATTGCCCCAGGCGAGATTTTTATTTCCGATCAACTTGCCAAATTTCAGCCCATTCCGACACAGTCGAGAAAAAGGAGGAAA
>NW_019266167.1:0-4640 GCF_002742605.1 Olea europaea var. sylvestris
GTCGAGAAAAATGACGAAATTGCCGTCGGCGCGATTTTTATTTCCGATCAAACTGCCAAATTTCAGCCAATTCTGACACAGTCAGAAGAATGACGAAATTGCCACCGGCGCGATTTTTGTTTCCTATCAACCAGTCAAATTTTAGCCAATTCCGACACAGTCGCGAAAAATGATGTAATTACACCCGGCGCTATTTTTGTTCCCGATCAACCTGTCAAATTTGAGCCCATTCCAACACAGTCGAGAAAAATGACGAAATTGCCCCCGGCGGGATTTTTATTTCCGATCAACCTGTCAAATTTGAGCCCATTCCGACAAAGTCGAGAAAAATGACGAAATTGCCCCCGGCGCGATTTTTGTTCCCGATCAACCTGTCAAATTTGAACCCATTCCGACACAGTCGAGAAAAATGACGAAATTGCCGCCGGCGCGATTTTTATTTCCGTTCAACCTGTCAAATTTTAGCCAATTCCGAAACAGTCGCGAAAAATGACGAAATCACACTTGGCGCTATTTTTGTTCCCGATAAATCTTTTAAACTTAAGCCCATTACGACACAGTCGAGAAAAATGACGAAATTGCCCTTGGCGAGATTTTTGTTTCCGATCAACAAGTCAAATCTCAGGCAATTCCGACACAGTCGAGAAAAATGATGAAATTGCCCCCGGCGCGGTTTTTGTTTCCGATCAGCAAGTCAAATTTCAGCCAATTCCGAAACAGTCGCTAAAAATGACGAAATCACACTCGGCGCGGTTTTTGTTCCCGATAAATCTGTTAAATTTAAGCCCATTCCGACACAGTCGAGAAAAATGACGTAATTGCCCCCAGCGGGATTTTTATTTTAGATAAAACTGCCAAATTTCAGCCAATTCCGACACAGTCGAGAAAAATGACGAAATTGCCCCCGGCGCGTTTTTTGTTCCCGATAAACCTGTCAAATTTGAGCCCACTCCGACATAGTCGAGAAAAATGACGAAATTGCCGCCGGCGCGATTTTTATTTCCGATCAAACCGCCAAAGTTCAGCCAATTCCGACACAGTCAAGAAAAATGACGAAATTGCCCTCGGCGCGATTTTTGCTCCCGATAAACTGTCAAATTTTAGCCCATTCTCACACAGTCGAGAAAAATGATGAAATTGCCCCCGCCGCGATTTTTATTTCAGATCAAACTGCCAAATTTCAGCCAATTCTGACACAGTCGAGAAAAATGACGAAATTGCCCCCGACGCGATTTTTGTTCCCGATCAACCAGTCAAATTTTAGCCAATTCCGACACAGTCGCGAAAAATGACGAAATTACACCCGACGCGATTTTTGTTCCCGATCAACCTGTCAAATTTAAGCCCATTCCTACACAGTCGAGAAAAATGACGAAATTGCCCCCGGCGCGAATTTTGTTCCCGATTAACCGGTCAAATTTGAGCCCATTCCGACACAGCCGAGAAAAATGACGAAATTGCCATCGGCGCTATTTTTATTTCCGATCAAACTGTCGAATTTCAAGCAATTCCGACACCGTCGAGAAAAATGACGAAATTACCCCCGGCGCGATTTTTGTTTCCGATCAAACTGTCAATTTTGAGCCAATTCCGACACAGTCGAGAAAAATGACGAAATTGCCCCAGGGGCGATTTTTATTTCAGATCAAACTGCCAAATTTCAGCCAATTTCGACACAGTCGGGAAAAATGACGTAATTGCCCTCGGCGCGGTTTTTGTTTCCGATCAACTAGTCAAATTTTATCTAATTCCGACACAGTCGCGAAAAATGACGAAATTACACCCGGCGCGATTTTTGTTCCCGATCAACCGGTCAAATTAGAGCCAATTCCGACACAGTCGAGAAAAATGACGAAATTGCCCCCGGCACGATTTTTATTTCAGATCAAACTGCCAAATTTCAGCCAATTCCGACACAGTCGAGAAAAATGACGAAATTGCCCACGGAGCGATTTTTGTTCCCGATCAACCTATCATTTTTAGCCCATTCGACACAGTCGAGAAAAATGACGAAATTGCGGCCGGGGCGATTTTTGTTTCTGATCAAACTGTCAAATTTGAGCCGACACAGTCGAGAAAAATGACGAAATTGCCCCCGGCGCGATTTTTATTTCAGATCAAACTGCCAAATTTAAGCCAATTCCGACACAGTCGAGAAAATGACGAAATTGCTCCCGGTTTGATTTTTATTTCAGATCAAACTGCCAAATTTCAGCCAATTCCGACAAAGTCGAGAAAAATACCAAATTACCCCCGGCGCGATTTTTGTTTCCGATCAACCAGTCAAATTTCAGCTAATTCCGACACAGTCGAGAAAAATGACGAAATTACCCCCCTCGCGATTTTTGTTCCCGATCAACTTGTCAAATTTGAGCCCATTCCGACACAGTCGAAAAAAATGACGAAATTGCCCCCGGCGCGGTTTTTATTTCAGATCAAACTGCCAAATTTCAGCCAATTCTGACGCAGTCGAGAAAAATGACGAAATTGCCCCCGACGCGGTTTTTGTTTCCGATCAACAAGTCAAATTTTAGCCAATTCCGACACAGTCGCGAAAAATGACGAAATCACCCCCGGCGTGGTTTTTATTCCCGATAAACCTGTCAAATTTAGCCCATTCCGACACAGTCAAGAAAAATGACGAAATTTCCACCGGCGACTTTTATTTCAAATCAAACTGCCAAATTTCAGCCAATTCCGACACAGTCGAGAAAAATGACGAAATTGCCCTCGGCGCGATTTTTGCTCCCGATAAACTGTCAAATTTTAGCCCATTCTCACACAGTCGAGAAAAATGACGAAATTGCCCCCGGCGCGATTTTTGTTTCCGATCAACCAGTCAAATTTGAGGCCATTCCGACACAGTCGAGAAAAATGACGAAATTGCCCTCGGCGCGATTTTTGCTCCCGATAAACTGTCAAATTTTAGCCCATTCTCACACAGTCGAGAAAAATGACGAAATTGCCCCCGGCGCGATTTTTGTTTCCGATCAACCAGTCAAATTTGAGGCCATTCCGACACAGTCGAGAAAAATGACGAAATTGCCCTCGGCGCGATTTTTGCTCCCGATAAACTGTCAAATTTTAGCCCATTCTCACACAGTCGAGAAAAATGACGAAATTGCCCCCGGCGCGATTTTTGTTTCCGATCAACCAGTCAAATTTGAGGCCATTCCGACACAGTCGAGAAAAATGACGAAATTGCCCTCGGCGCGATTTTTGCTCCCGATAAACTGTCAAATTTTAGCCCATTCTCACACAGTCGAGAAAAATGACGAAATTGCCCCCGGCGCGATTTTTGTTTCCGATCAACCAGTCAAATTTGAGGCCATTCCGACACAGTCGAGAAAAATGACGAAATTGCCCTCGGCGCGATTTTTGCTCCCGATAAACTGTCAAATTTTAGCCCATTCTCACACAGTCGAGAAAAATGACGAAATTGCCCCCGGCGCGATTTTTGTTTCCGATCAACCAGTCAAATTTGAGGCCATTCCGACACAGTCGAGAAAAATGACGAAATTGCCCTCGGCGCGATTTTTGCTCCCGATAAACTGTCAAATTTTAGCCCATTCTCACACAGTCGAGAAAAATGACGAAATTGCCCCCGGCGCGATTTTTGTTTCCGATCAACCAGTCAAATTTGAGGCCATTCCGACACAGTCGAGAAAAATGACGAAATTGCCCTCGGCGCGATTTTTGCTCCCGATAAACTGTCAAATTTTAGCCCATTCTCACACAGTCGAGAAAAATGACGAAATTGCCCCCGGCGCGATTTTTGTTTCCGATCAACCAGTCAAATTTGAGGCCATTCCGACACAGTCGAGAAAAATGACGAAATTGCCCTCGGCGCGATTTTTGCTCCCGATAAACTGTCAAATTTTAGCCCATTCTCACACAGTCGAGAAAAATGACGAAATTGCCCCCGGCGCGATTTTTGTTTCCGATCAACCAGTCAAATTTGAGGCCATTCCGACACAGTCGAGAAAAATGACGAAATTGCCCTCGGCGCGATTTTTGCTCCCGATAAACTGTCAAATTTTAGCCCATTCTCACACAGTCGAGAAAAATGACGAAATTGCCCCCGGCGCGATTTTTGTTTCCGATCAACCAGTCAAATTTGAGGCCATTCCGACACAGTCGAGAAAAATGACGAAATTGCCCCCGACGCGGTTTTTGTTTCCGATCAACAAGTCAAATTTTAGCCAATTCCGACACAGTCGCGAAAAATGACGAAATTACACCCGGCGCGGTTTTTGTTCCCGATAAACTTGTCAAATTTGAGCCCATTCCAAGACAGTCCAAAAAAGTGACGAAATTGCCCACGGCGCGATTTTTGTTCCCGATAAACCTGTCAAATTTGAGCCCATTCTGACACAATTACGAAAAATGACGAAATTACCCCAGGCGCGATTTTTGTTTCCGATCAACCTGTCAAATTTCAGCCCATTCCGACATCGTCGCGAAAAATGACGAAATTGCCCCCGGCGCGATTTTTATTTCAGATCAAACTGCCAAATTTCAGCCAATTCCGACATAGTCGAGAAAAATGACGAAATTGCCCTCGGCGCGGTTTTTCCCCCCGATAAACCTATCAAATTTCAGCCCATTCCGACACAGTCGAGAAAAATGCCGAAATTTCC
>NW_019266167.1:4846-8090 GCF_002742605.1 Olea europaea var. sylvestris
CGATTTTTATTTCAGATCAAACTGCCAAATTTCAGCCAATTCCGACACAATCGAGAAAAATGACGAAATTGCCCCCGACGCGGTTTTTGTTTCCGATCAACAAGGGAAATTTCAGCTAATTCCGACACAGTCGAGAAAAATGTCGAAATTCCCCCGGCGTGGTTTTTCTTTCCGTTCAACAAGTCAAATTTTAGCCAATTCCGACACAGTCGCGAAAAATGACGAAATCACACCCGGCGCGATTTTTGTTCCCGATAAACCTGTCAAATTTAAGCCCATTCCGACACAGTCAAGAAAAATGACGAAATTGCCACCGGCGACTTTTATTTCAGATCAAACTGCCAAATTTCAGCCAATTCCGACACAGCCGAGAAAAATGACTAATTGCCCCCAGCGCGATTTTTGTTCCCGATCAACCTGTCAAATTTGAGCCCATTCCGACACAGTCGAGAAAAATGACGAAATTGCCCCCGGCGAGATTTTTATTTTAGATCAAGCTGCCAAATTTCAGCCAATTCTGACATAGTCGAGAAAAATGACGAAATTTCCCCCGGCACGGTTTTTGTTCCCGATAAACCTATCAAATTTGAGCCCATTCCGACACAGTCGAGAAAAATGACGAAATTGCCGCCGGCGCGATTTTTATTTCCGATCAAACTGCCAAATTTCAGCCAATTCTGACACAGTTGAGAAGAATGACGAAATTGCCACCGGCGCGATTTTTGTTTTCTATGAACCAGTCAAATTTTAGCCAATTCCGACACAGTCGCGAAAAATGACGTAATTACACCCGGCGCTATTTTTGTTCCCGATCAACCTGTCAAATTTGAGCCCATTCCAACACAGTCGAGAAAAATGACGAAATTGCCCCCGGCGGGATTTTTATTTTCGATCAACCTGTCAAATTTGAGCCCATTCCGACATAGTCGAGAAAAATGACGAAATTGCCCCCGGCGCGATTTTTGTTCCCGATCAATCTGTCAAATTTGAACCCATTCCGACACAGTCGAGAAAAATGACGAAATTGCCGCCGGCGAGATTTTTATTTCCGTTCAACCTGTCAAATTTTAGCCAATTCCGAAACAGTCGCGAAAAATGACGAAATCACACTTGGCGCTATTTTTGTTCCCGATAAATCTATTAAATTTAAGCCCATTACGACACAGTCGAGAAAAATGACGAAATTGCCCTTGGCGAGATTTTTGTTTCCGATCAACAAGTCAAATTTCAGGCATTTCCGACACAGTCGAGAAAAATGATGAAATTGCCCCCGGCGCGGTTTTTGTTTCCTATCAGCAAGTCAAATTTCAGCCAATTTCGAAACAGTCGCTAAAAATGAGGAAATCACACTCGGCGCGGTTTTTGTTCCCGATAAATCTGTTAAATTTAAGCCCATTCCGACACAGTCGAGAAAAATGAAGTAATTGCCCCTAGCGGGATTTTTATTTTAGATAAAACTGCCAAATTTCAGCCAATTCCGACACAGTCGAGAAAAATGACGAAATTGCCCCCGGCGTGTTTTTTGTTCCCGATAAAACTGTCAAATTTGAGCCCACTCCGACATAGTCTCGAAAAATGACGAAATTGCAGCCGACGCGATTTTTATTTCCGATCAAACCGCCAAAGTTCAGCCAATTCCGACAAAGTCGAGAAAAATGACGAAATTGCCCTCGGCGCGATTTTTGCTCCGGATAAAGCTGTCAAATTTTAGCCCATTCTCACACAGTCGAGAAAAATGACGAAATTGCCCCCGGCGCAATTTTTGTTCCCGATCAACCTGTCAAATTTGAACCCATTCCGACACAGTCGAGAAAAATGACGAAATTGCCCCCGACGCGGTTTTTGTTTCCGATCAAAAAGTCAAATTTTAGCCAATTCCGACACAGTCGCGAAAAATGACGAAATTACACCCGGCGCGATTTTTGTTCCCGATAAACCTGTCAAATTTGAGCCCATTCCAACACAGTCCAGAAAAATGACGAAATTGCCCACGGCGCGATTTTTGTTCCCGATAAACCTATCAAATTTGAGCCCATTCTGACACAATTGCGAAAAATGACGAAATTGCCCCAGGCGCGATTTTTGTTTCCGATCAACCTGTCAGATTTCAGCCCATTCCGACATCGTCGTGAAAAATGACGAAATTGCCCCCGACGCGATTTTTGTTTCCGATCAACCTGTCAAATTTGAGCCCATTCCGACAAAGTCGAGAAAAATGACGAAATTGCCCCCGGCGAGATTTTTGTTTCCGATCAACCTGTCAAATTTTAGCAAATTCCGACACAGTCGCGAAAAACGACGAAATTGCCCCGTCGTGATTTTTGTTTCCGATCAACATGTCAAATTTGAGCCCATTCTGACACAGTCGAGGAAAATGACGAAATTGCCCCCGGCGCTATTTTTGTTCCCGATCAACCTGTCAAATTTGAGCCCATTCCGACACAGTCGAGAAAAATGACGAAATTGCCGCCGGCGGGAATTTTATTTCTGATCGAACTGGAAAATTTCAGCCAATTTCGACACACTCGGGAAAAATGACGAAATTACCCCCGGTGCTGTTTTTGTTTCCGATCAACCAGTCAAATTTTAGCCAATTCCGACACAGTCGCGAAAAATGACGAAATTACACCCGGTGTGATTTTTGTTCCCGATCAACCGGTCAAATTTGAGCCCATTCCGACACAGTCGAGAAAAAATGACGAAATTCCCGCCGGCGCGATTTTTATTTCCGATCAAACTGCTAAATTTCAGCCAATTCCGATGCAGTCGGGAAAATTGACGAAATAGCCCCCAGCGCGATTTTTGTTTATGATCAAACTGTCAAATTTGAGCCCATTCCGACACAGCCGAGAAAAATGACGAAATTGCCCCCGGCGCGATTTTTATTTCAGATCAAACAGCCAAATTTCAGCCAATTCCGACAAAGTTGAGAAAAATGACCAAATTGCCCCCGGCGCGATTTTTGTTTCCGATCGACCTGTCAAATTTGAGCCCATTCCGACACAGTCGAGAAAAATGACGAAATTGCCCCCGGCGAGATTTTTGTTTCCGATCAACCTGTCAAATTTTAGAAAATTCCGACACAGTCGCGAAAAATGACGAAATTGCCCCCTCGCGATTTTTGTTTCCGATCAACATGTCAAATTTGAGCCCATTCTGATACAGTCGAGGAAAATGACGAAATTACCCCCGGCGCTATTTTTGTTCCCGATCAACCTGTCAAATTTGAGCCCATTCCGACACA
>NW_019266168.1:0-8084 GCF_002742605.1 Olea europaea var. sylvestris
AATCTTAGCCGATTTCGACACCGTCACGAAAAATGACGAAATTGCCCCCGCGCGATATTGGTTTCCCATCAATCAGTCAAATTGTAGACGATTCCCACACCGTCGAAAAAAATGACGAAATTGCCCCCGTCGCGATTTTTATTTCCGATCAATCGGTTAAATTTGATCCCATTTCGACACCGTTGCGAAAAATTACGAAATCGCCCCTGGCGCGAGTTTTGTTTTCCATCAATCAGTCAAATTTTAGCTGACTCCGACTCCGTCGCGAAAAATGACGAAATTACCCGGCGCGATTTTTGTTTCCCATCAATCAATCAAATTTTAGACGATTCCAACACCGTTGCGAAAAATGAGGAAATTGCCCCCGGCTCGTTTTTTTCCGATCTATCGGTCAAATTTGAGCCCATTTCGACACCGTCGCGAAAAATGACGAAATCGCCCACGACGTCCTGTCAATCGGTCAAATTTTAGCCGATTCCGACACCGTCACGAAAAGTAACGAAATTGCCCCCGGCGCGATTTTTTCTTCCCATCAATCAGTCAAATTTTAGACGATTTTGACACCGTCGCGAAAAATGACGAAATAGCCCCCGGCGCGATTTTTGCTCCCGATCAATAAGTCAAATTTTAGCCGAGTGCGACACCGTCGCGAAAATTGACGAAATTGCTCCTGGCGCGTTTTTTGCTTCCCATCAATCGGTCAAATTTGAGCCGATTTCGACACCGTCGCGAAAATTGACGAAATTGCTCCTGGCGCGTTTTTTGCTTCCCATCAATCGGTCAAATTTGAGCCGATTTCGACACCGTCGCGAAAATTGACGAAATTGCTCCTGGCGCGTTTTTTGCTTCCCATCAATCGGTCAAATTTGAGCCCATTCCGACACCGTTGCGAAAAATGAGGAAATTGCCCCCGGCTCGTTTTTTTTCCGATCAATCGGTCAAAATTGAGCCTATTTCGACACCGTTGCGAAAACTGACGAAATCGCCCCCGACGCGATTTTTGGTTCCCATCAATCAGTCCAATTTTAGTCGATTCCGACACCGTCGTGACAAATGACGAAATTGCCCCCGGCGCGATTTTTGTTTCCGATCAATCGGTCAAATTTGAGCCCATTTCGACACCGTCGCGAAAAATGACGAAATTGCCCCGGGCGCGATTTTTTTCCAATCAATCGGTCAAATTTGATCCCATTTCGACACCGTCGCGAAAAATGACGAAATTGCCCCGGGCGCGATTTTTTTCCAATCAATCGGTCAAATTTGATCCCATTTCGACACCGTCGCGAAAAATGACGAAATTGCCCCGGGCGCGATTTTTTTCCAATCAATCGGTCAAATTTGATCCCATTTCGACACCGTCGCGAAAAATGACGAAATTGCCCCGGGCGCGATTTTTTTCCAATCAATCGGTCAAATTTGATCCCATTTCGACACCGTCGCGAAAAATGACGAAATTGCCCCGGGCGCGATTTTTTTCCAATCAATCGGTCAAATTTGATCCCATTTCGACACCGTCGCGAAAAATGACGAAATTGCCCCGGGCGCGATTTTTTTCCAATCAATCGGTCAAATTTGATCCCATTTCGACACCGTCGCGAAAAATGACGAAATTGCCCCGGGCGCGATTTTTTTCCAATCAATCGGTCAAATTTGATCCCATTTCGACACCGTCGCGAAAAATGACGAAATTGCCCCGGGCGCGATTTTTTTCCAATCAATCGGTCAAATTTGATCCCATTTCGACACCGTCGCGAAAAATGACGAAATTGCCCCGGGCGCGATTTTTTTCCAATCAATCGGTCAAATTTGATCCCATTTCGACACCGTCGCGAAAAATGACGAAATTGCCCCGGGCGCGATTTTTTTCCAATCAATCGGTCAAATTTGATCCCATTTCGACACCGTCGCGAAAAATGACGAAATTGCCCCGGGCGCGATTTTTTTCCAATCAATCGGTCAAATTTGATCCCATTTCGACACCGTCGCGAAAAATGACGAAATTGCCCCGGGCGCGATTTTTTTCCAATCAATCGGTCAAATTTGATCCCATTTCGACACCGTCGCGAAAAATGACGAAATTGCCCCGGGCGCGATTTTTTTCCAATCAATCGGTCAAATTTGATCCCA
Organism: Olea europaea var. sylvestris; assembly: GCF_002742605.1. NCBI lineage: Eukaryota > Viridiplantae > Streptophyta > Magnoliopsida > Lamiales > Oleaceae > Olea > Olea europaea. Next base: position 2,128 of record NW_019266168.1, read on the forward strand.
TTTCGACACCGTCGCGAAAAATGACGAAATTGCCCCGGGCGCGATTTTTTTCCAATCAATCGGTCAAATTTGATCCCATTTCGACACCGTCGCGAAAAATGACGAAATTGCCCCGGGCGCGATTTTTTTCCAATCAATCGGTCAAATTTGATCCCATTTCGACACCGTCGCGAAAAATGACGAAATTGCCCCGGGCGCGATTTTTTTCCAATCAATCGGTCAAATTTGATCCCATTTCGACACCGTCGCGAAAAATGACGAAATTGCCCCGGGCGCGATTTTTTTCCAATCAATCGGTCAAATTTGATCCCATTTCGACACCGTCGCGAAAAATGACGAAATTGCCCCGGGCGCGATTTTTTTCCAATCAATCGGTCAAATTTGATCCCATTTCGACACCGTCGCGAAAAATGACGAAATTGCCCCGGGCGCGATTTTTTTCCAATCAATCGGTCAAATTTGATCCCATTTCGACACCGTCGCGAAAAATGACGAAATTGCCCCGGGCGCGATTTTTTTCCAATCAATCGGTCAAATTTGATCCCATTTCGACACCGTCGCGAAAAATGACGAAATTGCCCCGGGCGCGATTTTTTTCCAATCAATCGGTCAAATTTGATCCCATTTCGACACCGTCGCGAAAAATGACGAAATTGCCCCGGGCGCGATTTTTTTCCAATCAATCGGTCAAATTTGATCCCATTTCGACACCGTCGCGAAAAATGACGAAATTGCCCCGGGCGCGATTTTTTTCCAATCAATCGGTCAAATTTGATCCCATTTCGACACCGTCGCGAAAAATGACGAAATTGCCCCCGGCGCGATTTTTGTTTCCGATCAATCGGTCAAATTTGAGCCCATTTCGACACCATCGCGACAAATGACGAAATCGCCCCCGGCACGATTTTTATTTCCAGTCAATCTATCAAATTTTAGCCCATTTCGACGCCGTCACGAAAAATTACGAAATCGCCCCCGGCGCGATTTTTGTTTCCCATCAATCAGTCAAGTTTTAGCCGATTCCGACACCGTCTCGAAAAATGACGAAATTGCCCCCGGCGTGATTTTTGTTTCCCATCAATCAGTCAAGTTTTAGCCGATTCCGACACCGTCTCGAAAAATGACGAAATTGCCCCCGGCGTGATTTTTGTTTCCCATCAATCAGTCAAATTTTAGCCGATTCCGACACCGTCGCAAAAAATGACGAAATTGCCCCCGGCGCGATTTTTATTTTCCATCATTCAGTCAAATTTTAGACGATTCCAAAACCGTCGCGAAAAATGGCGAAATCGCCCCCCGCGCGGTTTTTGTTTCTCATCAATCAGTCAAATTTTGGCCGATTACGACACCGTCGCGAAAAATGACGAAATTGCCCCCGGCGTGATTTTTGTTTCCCATCAATCAGTCAAATTATAGACGATTCCGACACCGCCGCGAAAAATGACGAAATGGCCCCCGACGCGATTTTTTTCCGATCAATCGGTCAAATTTGAGCCCATTTCGGCACCATCGCGACAAATGACGAAATCGCCCCTGGCACGATTTTTGTTTCCGGTTAATCTGTCAAATTTTAGCCCATTTCGACGCCGTCGAGAAAAATTACGAAATCGCCCCCTGCGCGATTTTTGTTTCCCATCAATCAGTCAAATTTTAGCCGATTCCGACACCGTCTCGAAAAATGACGAAATTGCCCCCGGCGCGATTTTTGTTTCCGATCAATCAGTCAAATTTTAGCCGATTCGGACACCGTCGCGAAAAATGACGAAATTGCCCCCGGCGCGATTTTTGTTTCCGATCAATCAGTCAAATTTTAGCCGATTCGGACACCGTCGCGAAAAATGACGAAATTGCCCCCGGCGCGATTTTTGTTTCCGATCAATCAGTCAAATTTTAGCCGATTCGGACACCGTCGCGAAAAATGACGAAATTGCCCCCGGCGCGATTTTTGTTTCCCATCAATCAGTCAAATTTTAGACGATTCCGACACCGTCGCGAAAAATGACGAAACGGCCCCCGGCGCGATTTTTTTTCCGATCAATCGGTCAAATTTGAGCCCATTTCGGCACCATCGGACAGATGACGAAATCGCCCCCGGCACGATTTTTGTTTCCGTTCAATCTGCCAAATTTTAGCCCATTTCGACGCCGTCGCGAAAAATTACGAAATCGCCCCCGGCGCGATTTTGTTTCCCATCAATCAGTCAAATTTTAGCCGATTCCGACACCGTCGCGAAAAATGACGAAATTGCCCCCGGCGCGATTTTTGTTTCTCATCAATCAGTCCAATTTTTGCCGATTTCGAAACTGTCACGAAAAATGTCGAAATCGCCCACGGCGCGATTTTTGTTTCCGATCAATCCGTCAAATTTGAGCCCATTTCGACACCGTCGCGAAAAATGACGAAATCGCACCCCGCGCGTTTTTTGTTTCCCATCAATCAGTAAAATTTTAGCCGATTACGACACCGTCGCGAAAAATGACGAAATTGCCTCCGGCGCGATTTTTGTTTCCCATCAATCAGTCAAATTTTAGACGATTCCGACACCGTCGCGAAAAATGACGAAACGGCCCCCGGCGCGATTTTTTTTCCGATCAATCGGTCAAATTTGAGCCCATTTCGGCACCATCGCGACAAATGACGAAATCGCCCCCGGCACGATTTTTGTTTCCGGTCAATCTGTCAAATTTTAGTCCATTTCGACGCCGTTGCGAAAAATTACGAAATCGCCCCCGGCGCGATTTTTGTTTCCCATCAATCAGTCAAATTTTAGCCGATTCCGACACCGTCGCGAAAAATGACGAAATTGCCCCCGGCGCGATTTTTGTTTCCCGTCAATTAGTCAAATTTTAGCCGATTTGGAAACTGTCGAGAAAAATGACGAAATTGCTCCCGACGCCGATTCTGACACCGTCGCAAAAAATGACGAAATTGCCCCCGGCGCGATTTTTATTTCCCATCATTCAGTCAAATTTTAGACGATTCCAAAATCGTCGCGAAAAATAACGAAAAGGCCCCCGACGCGATTTTTTTCCGATCAATCGATCAAATTTGAGCTCATTTCGGCACCATCGCGACAAATGACGAAATCGCCCCTGGCACGATTTTTGTTTCCGGTCAATCTGTCAAATTTTAGCCCATTTCGACGCCGTCGCGAAAAATTACGAAATTGCCCCCGGCGCGATTTTTGTTTCCCATCAATCAGTCAAATTTTAGACGATTTCGACACCGTCGCGAAAAATGACGAAATTGCCCTCGGCGCAATTTTTGTTTCCCGTCAATCAGTCAAATTTTAGACGATTCCAAAATCGTCGCGAAAAATGACGAAAAGGCCCCCGACGCGATTTTTTTCCGATCAATCGATCAAATTTGAGCTCATTTCGGCACCATCGCGACAAATGACGAAATCGCCCCTGGCACGATTTTTGTTTCCGGTCAATCTGTCAAATTTTAGCCCATTTCGACGCCGTCGCGAAAAATTACGAAATTGCCCCCGGCGCGATTTTTGCTTCCCATCAATCAGTCAAATTTTAGCCGATTCCGACACCGTCGCGAAAAATGACGAAATTGCTCCCGACGCGATTTTTGTTTCCCATCAATCAGTCAAATTTTAGCCGATTCCGACACCGTCGCGAAAAATGACGAAATTGCCCCCGGCGCGATTTTTGTTTCCGATCAATCTGTCAAATTTGAGCCCATTTCGACACCGTCGCGAAAAATTATGAAATCTCCCCCGGCGCGATTTTTGTTTCCCATCAATCAGTCAAATTTTAGCCGATTCAAAAATGACGAAATCGCCCCCGGCGCGATTTTTGGTTCCCATCAATCAATCAAATTTTAGACGATTCCAAAACCGTCGCGAAAAATGACGGAATCGACCCCGGCGTGATTTTTTTCCGATGAATTGGTCATATTTGAGCCCATTTCGACACCGTCGCGAAAAATGCCGAAATGGCCCCCGGCGCGATTTTGGTTTTCCATCAATCAGTCAAATTATAGACGATTACCACACTGTCGCAAAAAATGACGTAATTGCCCCCGGCGCGATTTTGGTTTTCCATCAATCAGTCAAATTATAGACGATTACCACACTGTCGCAAAAAATGACGTAATTGCCCCCGGCGCGATTTTGGTTTTCCATCAATCAGTCAAATTATAGACGATTACCACACTGTCGCAAAAAATGACGTAATTGCCCCCGGCGCGATTTTGGTTTTCCATCAATCAGTCAAATTATAGACGATTACCACACTGTCGCAAAAAATGACGTAATTGCCCCCGGCGCGATTTTGGTTTTCCATCAATCAGTCAAATTATAGACGATTACCACACTGTCGCAAAAAATGACGTAATTGCCCCCGGCGCGATTTTTGTTTCCGATCAATCGGTCAAATTTGAGCCCATGTCGACACCGTCGCGAAAAATTACGAAATCGCCCCTGGCGCGATTTTGGTTTTCCATCAATCAGTCAAATTTTAACCGACTCCGACACCGTCGCGAAAAATGACAAAATTACCCCCGGCGCGATTTTTGTTTCCCATTAATCAGTCAAATTTTAGACGATTCCAACATCGTTGCGAAAAATGAGGAAATTGCCCCCGGCTCGTTTTTTTACCGATCAATCGGTCAAATTTGAGCCCATTTCGAGACCGTCGCGAAAAATGAAGAAATCGCCCCCGACGCGATTTTTGTTTCCCGTCAATCAGTCAAATTTTAGCTGATTCCGACACCGTCGCGAAAAATGACGAAATCGCCCCCGCCGTGATTTTTATTTCCCATCAATATGTCAAATTTTAGCCGATTCCGACACGGTCGCGAAAAATTCCGAAATTACCTCCGGCGCGATTTTTGTTTCCGATCAATCAGTCAAATTTGAGCCCATTCCGACACCGTCTCGAAAAATGACGAAATTGCCCCCGGCGCGATTTTTGTTTCCGATCAATCGGTCAAATTTGAGCCCATTTCGACACCGTCGCGAAAAATGACGAAATCGCCCCGGGCCCGATTTTTTTTTCCATCAATCAGTCAAATTTTAGCCGACTCCGACACCGTCGCGAAAAATGACGAAATCGCCCCCGGCGCGATTTTTGTTTTCCATCAATAAATCAAAGTTTAGCCGACTCCGACACCGCCGCGAAAAATGACGAAATCGCCCCCGACGCGATTTTTGGTTCCCGTCAATCAGTCAAATTTTAGCCGATTCCGACACCGTCGCGAAAAATGACGAAATTGCGCACGGCACGATTTTTGTTTCCGATCAATCGGTCAAATTTGAGCCCATTTCGACACCGTCGCGAAAAATGACGAAATCGCCCCGGGCCCGATTTTTTTTTCCATCAATCAGTCAAATTTTAGCCGACTCCGACACCGTCGCGAAAAATGACGAAATTGCCCCCGGCGCGATTTTGGTTTCCCATCAATCAGTCAACTTTTACACGATTCCAACACCGTCGCAAAAAATGAGGAAATTGTCCCCTGCTCGTTTTTTTTCCGATCAATCGGTCAAATTTGAGCCTATTTCGAAACCATCGCGAAAAATGACGAAATCGCCCCCGACGCGATTTTTGTTTCCCATGAATCAGTCAAATTTTAGCTGACACCGACACCGTCGCGAAAAATGACGAAATTGCCCTCGGCGTGATTTTTGCCGATTCCGACACCGTCGGAAAAAATGTCGAAATTGCCCCCGGCGTGATTTTTGTTTCCGATCAATCGGTCAAATTTGAGCCGATTCCGACGCCGTCGCGAAAAATGACGAAATTGCCCCCGGCGTGATTTTTGTTTCCGATCAATCGGTCAAATTTGAGCCCATTCCGACACTGTCGCAAAAAATGACGAAATTGGCCCCGGCGCGATTTTTGTTTCCCATCAATTAGACAAATTTTAGCCGATTCCGACACCGTCGCGAAAAATTACGAAATTGCCTCTGGCGCGATTTTTGTTTCCGATCAATCAGTCAA
>NW_019266169.1:0-8081 GCF_002742605.1 Olea europaea var. sylvestris
CACCGTCGCGAAAAATGACGAAATTGCTCCTGCGCGATTTTTGTTTCCCATCAAACCGTCAAATTTTAGCCGATTTCGACACCATCGCGAAAAATGAAGAAATTGCCACCGGCGCGATTTTTGTTTCCGATTAATCTGTCAAATTTTAGCCGATTCCGACACCGTCTCGAAAAATAACGAAATTGCCCCCGGCGCGATTTTTGTTTCCGATCGACCTGTCAAATTTCAGCACATTTCGACACCGTCGCGAAAAATGACGAAATTACCCCCGGCGCGATTTTTGTTTCCGATGAGTCTGTCAAATTTTAGCCATTTCGACACCATCGCGAAAAATGAAGAAATTGCCACCGGCGCGATTTTTGTTTCCGATTAATCTGTCAAATTTTAGCCGATTCCGACACCGTTGTGAAAAATGACGAAATTGCGCCCGACGCGATTTTTGTTTCCGATCAATCTGTCAAATTTGAGCCAATTTCGACACCGTCGCGAAAAATTACGAAATCGCCCCCGGCGCGATTTTTGTTTCCCATCAATCAGTCAAATTTTAGCCGATTCCGACACCGTCGCGAAAAACGACGAAATTGCCCTCGGCGCGATTTTTATTTCCGATTAATCTGTCAAATTTTAGCCGATTCCGACACCGTCACGAAAAATGACGAAATTGCCCCTGCGCGATTTTTGTTTCCCATCAATCAGTCAAATTTTAGCCGATTCCGACACCGTCACGAAAAATGACGAAATTGCCCTGCGCGATTTTTGTTTCCCATCCATCAGTCAAATTTTAGCCGATTTCGATACCGTCGAGAAAAATTACGCAATTACCCCCGGCGCGATTTTTGTTTCCGATCAATCAGTCAAATTTGAGCCGATTCCGACACCGTCGCGAAAAATGACGAAATAACTCCCGGCGCGATTTTTGTTTCCGATCAATCTGTCAAATTTTGGACCATTCCGACACCGTCGCGAAAAACAACGAAATTGCCCTCTGCGCGATTTTTATTTCCGATCAATCTGTCAAATTTTAGCCGATTCCGACACCGTTGTGAAAAATGACGAAATTGAGCCCGACGCGATTTTTGTTTCCGATCAATCTGTCAAATTTTAGCCAACTTCGACACCGTCTCGAAAAATTACGAAATCGCCCCCGCGCGATTTTTGTTTCCCATCAATCAGTCAAATTTTAGCCGATTCCGACACCGTCGCGAAAAATTACGAAATTGCCCCCAGCGCGATATATGTTTCCCATCAATCAGTCAACTTTTAGCCGATTTCGACATTGTCGCCAAAAATGACGAAATTGGCCCCGGCGCGACTTTTGTTTCCCATCAATCAGTCAAATTTTAGCCGATTCCGACATCGTCCCGAAAAATGATGAAATTGCCCCTGCGCGATTTTAGTTTCCCATCAATCAGTAAAATTTTAGCCGATTTCGACACCGTCGCGAAAAATGACGAAATTGCCCCCGGCGCGATTTTTGTTTCCCATCAATCAGTCAAATTTTAGCCAATTCCGACACCGTCGCGAAGAGTGACGAAATTGCAACGGCGCGATTTTTTTTCCCCATCAATCAATCAAATTTTAGCCGATTCCGACACCGTTGAGAAAAATGACGAAATTGCCCCCGGCGCGATTTTTGTTTTCGATCAATCAGTCTAATTTTAGACCATTTCGATACCGTCGCGAAAAACAACGAAATTGCCCCCGGCGCGATTTTTATTTCCGATTAATCTGTCAAATTTTAGCCGATTCCGACACCGTCTCGAAAAATGACGAAATTGCCCCCGTCGCGATTTTTGTTTCCCATCAATCAGTCAAATTTTAGCCGATTTCGACATCGTCGCGAAAAATGAAGAAATTGCCACTGGCGCGATTTTTGTTTCCGATTAATCTGTCAAATTTTAGACGATTCCGACACCGTCTCGAAAAATAACGAAATTGCCCCCGGCGCGATTTTTGTTTCCGATCAATATGTCAAATTTGAGCCCATTCCGAAACTGTCGCAAAAAATGATGAAACTGCCCCGGCGCGATTTTTGTTTCCCATCAATCAGTCAAATTTTAGCCGATTTCGACACCGTCGCAAAAAATGACGAAATTGCCCCCGGCGTGATTTTTTTTCCCACCAATCAGTCAAATTTTAGCCGATTTCGACACCGTCGCGAAAAATGACGAAATTGCCCCCGGCGCGATTTTTTTTCCCACCAATCAGTCAAATTTTAGCCGATTCCGACACCGTCGCGAAAAACTACGGAATTGCCCTCGGCGCGATTTTTTTTCCGATTAATCTGTCAAATCTTAGCCGATTCCGACACCATTGTGAAAAATGACGAAATTGCGCCCGACGCGATTTTTGTTTCCGATCTATCTGTCAAATTTGAGCCAATTTCGACACCGTCGCGAAAAATTACAAAATCGCCCCCGGCGCGATTTTTGTTTCCCACCAATCAGTCAGATTTTCCGATTCCGACACCGCCGTGAAAATGACGAAATTGCCCCCGGCGCTATTTTTGTTTCCCATCAATCTGTCAAATTTTAGCCGATTCCGACACCGTCACGAAAAATGACGAAATTGCCCTGCGCGATTTTTGTTTCCCATCCATCAGTCAAATTTTAGCCGATTTCGATACCGTCGCGAAAAATGACGAAATTGCCCCCGGCGCGATTTTTGTTTCCCTCCAATCAGTCAAATTTTAGCCGATTCCGACACCGTCACGAAAAATGACGAAATTGCCCCTGCGCGATTTTTGTTTCCCATCAATCAGTCAAATTTTAGCCGATTCCGACACCGTCGAGAAAAATTACGCAATTGTCCCCGGCGCGATTTTTGTTTCCGATCAATCAGTCAAATTTGAGCCGATTCCGACACCGTCGCAAAAAATGACGAAATAACTCCCGGCGCGATTTTTGTTTCCGATCAATCTGTCAAATTTTGGACCATTCCGACACCGTCGCGAAAACTGACGAAATTGCCCCTGGCGCGATTTTTGTTTCCGATCAATCTGTCAAATTTGAGCCCATTTCGACACCGTCGCGAAAAATGACGAAATTGCCCTCGGCGCGATTTTTGTTTCCGATCAATCTGTCAAATTTGAGCCCATTTCGACACCGTCGCGAAAAATGACGAAATTGCCCTCGGCGCGATTTTTGTTTCCGATCAATCTGTCAAATTTGAGCCCATTTCGACACCGTCGCGAAAAATGACGAAATTGCCCTCGGCGCGATTTTTGTTTCCGATCAATCTGTCAAATTTGAGCCCATTTCGACACCGTCGCGAAAAATGACGAAATTGCCCCCGGCGGGAGTTTTGTTTCCCATCAATCAGTCAAATTTTAGCCGATTTCGACATTGTCGCCAAAAATGACGAAATTGGCCCCGGCGCGATTTTTGTTTCCCATCAATCAGTCAAATTTTAGCCGATTCCGACATCGTCTCGAAAAATGATGAAATTGCCCCTGCGCGATTTTCGTTTCCCATCAATCAGTAAAATTTTAGCCGATTTCGACACCGTCGCGAAAAATGACGAAATTGCCAACGACGCGATTTTTGTTTCTCATCAATCAGTCAAATTTTAGCCGATTCCGACACCGTCGCGAAGAGTGACGAAATTGCAACCGGCGCGATTTTTTTTCCCCATCAATCAATCAAATTTTAGCCAATTCCGATACCGTTGTGAAAAATGACGAAATTGCGCCCGACGCGATTTTTGTTTCCGATCAATCTGTCAAATTTGAGCCAATTTCGATACCGTCTCGAAAAATTACGAAATCGCACCCGGCTCGATTTTTGTTTCCCTTCAATCAGACAAAATTTAGCCAATTCCGACACCGTCGCGAAAAATTACGCAATTGCCCCCGGCACGATTTTTGTTTCCGATCAATTAGTCAAATTTTATTCATTTCCGACACCGTCGCGAAAAATGACGAAATTGCCCCCGGCGCGATTTTTGTTTCCGATCAATCAGTCAAAATTTTGCCCATTCCCACACAGTCGCGAAAAATGAAAAAATAGCCCCCGGCGCGATTTTTGTTTCCGATCAATCAGTCAAATTTTAGACCATTCCGACACCGTCGCGAAAAACAACGAAATTACCCTCGGTGCGATTTTTATTTCCGATTAATTTGTCAAATTTTAGCCAATTCCGACACCGTTGTGAAAAATGACGAAATTGCGCCCGACGCCATTTTTGTTTCCGATCAATCTGTCAAATTTGAGCCAATTTCGATACCGTCTCGAAAAATTACGAAATCGCCCCCAGCGCGATTTTTGTTTCCCATCAATCTGTCAAATTCTAGCCGATTCCGACACCGTCGCGAAAAATTACGAAATTGCCCCCAGCGCGATTTTTGTTTCCCATCAATCAGTCAAATTTTAGCCGATTCCGACACCGTCGCGAAGAATGACGAAATTGCACTCGGTGCTATTTTTTTTCCCATGAATCAATCAAATTTTAGCCGATTCCGACACCGTCACGAAAAATGACGAAATAGCCTCCGGCGCGATTTTTGTTTCCGATCAATCTGTCAAATTTTAGACCATTCCGATACCGTCGCGAAAAACGACGAAATTGCCCTCGGCGTGATTTTTATTTCCTATTAATCTGTCAAATTTTAGCCGATTCCGACACCGTCGTGAAAAATGACGAAATTGCCCTAGTCACGATTTTTCTTTCCGATCAATCTGTCAAATTTTTGCTTATTCCAACACCGATGCGTAAAATGACGAAATTACCCACGGCGCGATTTTTGTTTCTGATCAATCAGTCAAATTTGAGCCCATTCCGACACCGTCGCGAAAAATGACGAAATTGCTCCTGCGTGATTTTTGTTTCCCATCAAACCGTCAAATTTTAGCCGATTTCGACATCGTCGCGAAAAATGAAGAAATTGCCACTGGCGCGATTTTTGTTTCCGATTAATCTGTCAAAATTTAGCCGATTCCGACACCGTCTCGAAAAATAACAAAATTGCCCCCGGCGCGATTTTTGTTTCCGATCAATATGTCAAATTTGAGCCCATTCCGAAACTGTCGCAAAAAATGATGAAACTGCCCCGGCGCGATTTTTGGTTCTGATCAATCAGTCAAAATTTAGCCGATTCCGACCCCATCTCGAAAAATGACGAAATTGTCTCCGGCGCGATTTTTGGTTCTGATCAATCAGTCAAAATTTAGCCGATTCCGACCCCATCTCGAAAAATGACGAAATTGTCTCCGGCGCGATTTTTGGTTCTGATCAATCAGTCAAAATTTAGCCGATTCCGACACCGTCGCGAAAAACGACGGAATTGCCCTCGGCGCGATTTTTATTTCCGATTAATCTGTCAAATTTTAGCCGATTCCGACACCGTTGCGAGAAATGACGAAATTGCGCCCAACGCGATTTTTGTTTCCGATCAATCTGTCAAATTTGAGCCAATTTCGACACCGTCGCGAAAAATTAAGAAATCGCCCCCGGCGCGATTTTTGTTTCCCACCAATCAGTCAGATTTTTGCCGATTCCGACACCATCATGAAAATGACGAAATTGCCCCCGGCGCTATTTTTGTTTCCCATCAATCTGTCAAATTTTAGCCGATTCCGACACCGTCACGAAAAATGACGAAATTGCCCTGCGCGATTTTTGTTTCCCATCCGTCAGTCAAATTTTAGCCGATTTCGATACCGTCGCGAAAAATGACGAAATTGCCCCCGGCGCGATTTTTGTTTCCCTCCAATCAGTAAAAATTTTAGCCGATTCCGACACCGTCGAGAAAAATTACGCAATTGCCCCCGGCGCGATTTTTGTTTCCGATCAATCAGTCAAATTTGAGCCGATTCCGACACCGTCGCGAAAAATGACGAAATAACTCCCGGCGCGATTTTTGTTTCCGATCAATCTGTCAAATTTTGGACCATTCCGACACCGTCGCGAAAAACAGCGAAATTGCCCTCTGCGCGATTTTTATTTCCGATTAATCTGTCAAATTTTAGCCGATTCCGACACCGTTGTAAAAAATGACGAAATTGAGCCCGACGCGATTTTTGTTTCCGATCAATCTGTCAAATTTTAGCCGATTCCGACACCGTTGTAAAAAATGACGAAATTGAGCCCGACGCGATTTTTGTTTCTGATCAATCTGTCAAATTTGAGCCAATTTCGACACCGTCTCGAAAAATTACGAAATCGCCCCCGGCGCGATTTTTGTTTCCCATCAATCAGTCAAATTTTAGCCGATTCCGACATCGTCCCGAAAAATGATGAAATTGCCCCTGCGCGATGTTAGTTTCCCATCAATCAGTAAAATTTTAGCCGATTTCGACACCGTCGCGAAAAATGACGAAATTGCCAACGACGCGATTTTTGTATCCCATCAATCAGTCAAATTTTAGCCGATTCCGACACCGTCGCGAAGAGTGACGAAATTGCAACCGGCGCGATTTTTTTTCCCCATCAATCAATCAAATTTTAGCCGATTCCGACACCGTTGCGAAAAATGACAAAATTCCCCCCGGCGCGATTTTTGTTTCCGATCAATCAGTCAAATTTTAGACCATTTCGATACCGTCGCGAAAAACGACCAAATTGCCCATGGCGTGATTTTTATTTCCGATTAATCTGTCAAATTTTAGCCAATTCCGATACCGTTGTGAAAAATGACGAAATTGCGCCCGACGCGATTTTTGTTTCCGATCAATCTGTCAAATTTGAGCCAATTTCGATACCGTCTCGAAAAATTACGAAATCGCACCCGGCTCGATTTTTGTTTCCCTTCAATCAGACAAAATTTAGCCAATTCCGACACCGTCGCGAAAAATTACGCAATTGCCCCCGGCGCGATTTTTGTTTCCGATCAATCAGTTAAATTTTAACCATTTCCGACACCGTCGCGAAAAATGACGAAATTGCCCCCGGCGCGATTTTTGTTTCCGATCAATCTGTCAAAATTTTGCCCATTCCCACTCAGTCGCGAAAAATGAAAAAATAGCCCCCGGCGCGATTTTTGTTTCCTATCAATCAGTCAAATTTTAGACCATTCCGACACCGTCGCGAAAAACAACGAAATTACCCTCGGTGCGATTTTTATTTCCGATTAATCTGTCAAATTTTAGCCAATTCCGACACCGTTGTGAAAAATGACGAAATAGCGCCCGACGCGATTTTTGTTTCTGATCAATCTGTCAAATAAGTGCCAATTTCGACACCGTCTCGAAAAATTACGAAATCGCCCCCAGCGCGATTTTTGTTTCCCATCAATCTGTCAAATTCTAGCCGATTCCGACACCATCGCGAAAAATTACGAAATTGCCCCCAGCGCGATTTTTGTTTCCCATCAATCAGTCAAATTTTAGCCGATTCCGACACCGTTGCGAAGAATGACGAAATTGCACCCGGCGCGATTTTTTTTCTCATGAATCAATCAAATTTTAGCCGATTCCGACACCGTCACGAAAAATGACGAAATAGCCCAAGGCGAGATTTTTGTTTCCGATCAATCTGTCAAATTTTAGACCATTCCGATACCGTCGCGAAAAACGACGAAATTGCCCTCGGCGTGATTTTTATTTCCTATTAATCTGTCAAATTTTAGCCGATTCCGACACCGTCGTGAAAAATGACGAAATTGCCCTCGTCACGATTTTTCTTTCCAATCAATCAGTCAAATTTTTGCTCATTCCAACACCGATGCGTAAAATGACGAAATTACCCACGGCGCGATTTTTGTTTCTGAACAATCAGTCAAATTTGAGCCCATTCCGACACCGTCGCGAAAAATGACGAAATTGCTCCTGCGCGATTTTTGTTTCCCATCAAACCGTCAAATTTTCACCGATTTCGACACCGTCGCGAAAAATAAGAAATAGCCACTGGCGCGATTTTTGTTTCCGATTAATCTGACAAATTTTAGCCGATTCCGACACCGTCTCGAAAAATAACGAAATTGCCCCCGGCGCGATTTTTGTTTCCGATCAATATGTCAAATTTGAGCCCATTCCGAAACTGTCGTAAAAAATGATGAAACTGCCCCGGCGCGATTTTTGTTTCCCATCAATCAGTCAAATTTTAGCCGATTCCGACACCGTCGAGAAAAATTACGCAATTGCCCC
>NW_019266170.1:0-15481 GCF_002742605.1 Olea europaea var. sylvestris
TACTTCCCAAAAATACGTACATTTTACTTGTGTATGATGATTACTATGTAATAGCACTTACTGAATTCAAGAAGGCTATAAGACATTGGAGAATCCCGATAAAGAAAACATATTGCAAGAACTAAAAAATGATACTTGTCATGGAATAAGTTAATTGATTTTTTATCAAAATTTTGATAAAAGTTTATAAAATTAATAATTTAAAAGTTGATTTAAAAGTTGTGGATTTTGAAGTTTGATCAATTAAAAAGTTGATAAATTTTATCAAACAAAAAGAAATCAAGGTGAAACCCTTGCGATACTGCCTCTAGCTAGTTTTGACTATCTTATCCCATTTATATGCATGTCAATTATCATTAGCAGCTATAAAGGCTTCACTAGAATTTTTCTTTTCTCGTTCTAACATGATTTATTTTTCTTTAAGATTTAAAAGATAAAATTCAATATCACCCATGCGTGTTTGGCGTTGGCCACTGAAGAGACAAATTCATTACTTTTTTGAAAGTTCAAACTTTTTCTCTGGGTGAACTAAATTAGTTTATCACTTCGGCTACTCCTAACTCAAAAACCTTCTCTTCTACCTGTTTTCATTACTGTGAAGTTAATCAGTCAAAATAATGAACGGAGGCAAAATCCCACTTTTCCTGAGTTCTAACATGAGTTTTTAGTAATTACTGAGAATAAATTTATGATTGTCTTGTCTTCAACCTTCACCCCGATCATAAATACTTCCCAAAGAAATAAAAATACAAAAATGAGCATATAAAGTCAAAAAAGAAAGGAAAAGAAAAAGAATATACTGTACTAATAAAACCATTACCTTTAAACAGTGAGATTTACAACCCCTGAAGAGGGAATACAGAAAGAGAACAAGGAAAAAGTTGACGGGTTTAGAATTCTGGTTCTAGCAGAGTGGACTATGAGGAAAGCAGGCATCATGGGCTTCCTATTTATAGCAAAAAATTCCTCCTGGTTCGAACAGTGTTATAACTCCAAATGATCTTCTTTTTCTTGATATAGGAACCCACCATTCATTATCACTATTTGTGGCTCGTGGTGGAGTTGCTTTATTCCCTCAACTACATATTTTTTATTATCTCTATTTAGAGTATGGACACATCTAGGAACTATATGTTAATAGTTGGAGAAATTTTCGAACAATACCCTTAGGTATTTTAATCTTTTTGTACCTTAAATACCAAAGGCTAATAAACTTTTAGTAACATATATACGGAATGTCCAAAACGTATCTGAAAATTCCATTTGCCTTTCCTATGGTTGAAACTTAGTATGTAATACATCAATCCATTTTATATGTCAACAAGAGAGAGAGAGAGAGAGAGAGAGAGAGAGAGAGAGATCCCTAATCATTTATTCCTTGGATGCACTTCAATTCCCCTACCAACACTTTCTCGGTCGAGTCTGTTGCATATGGCTTGCCTAGTGCGGTTTACTTGGCTGACATGATTTGCAGGCTATTACGTCAATTCGAGGGTTTATCCACTGCACACCCGAAGGATAGCGACTGCAGGTTCTCCCGTCATCAAAAAAATTTTAAGCACTTAAAAAGGACACGTTGTTTTATTTAAATTATATTTTCAACACATCAATACATGTAAAATTCTTATCAATGGTCAAAATATGTGTCCACTCAGGTATCACCTTAAACTGCTTCATTTTAAAGCTTGTGATGTTAGAGATAATATATCTATTTATTGAAATTTTATATTCATCAAAGCTAGAGAGCCATCTACTTGGATTCCCCTATTTCGAAATCCACAATTTTAGAAAACCCCAAGTTCCTAAAGTTGCTTGGTAGATGCTTGTTACACTATAAAAATTGGGTTTAAGAGTTCAGGAAATATTCATTCACAAAGGAAAAACAGCAGAGTTGTATCCTGTCCTATCTTGTAGTGTCTGATCTCCTCAATTAACTTCCTGTTGTAAGTCAAGAATGTCTGATCTGCTTGTAATAGGTAGAGTGATTGGAGATGTTGTAGATTCTTTCTCCCCAACAGTTAAAATGTCTGTCACGTACAACTCGAACAAGCATGTGTACAATGGTCTTGAGCTCTTTCCTTCTGCCGTTACCTCTAAACCTAGGGCTGAGGTCCTTGAAGGTGATATGAGATCATTCTTTACACTGGTATTAATTCAGTACTCTTCACTGTAAATTCTCATTCATCTTATGTATTTACGTGTCATCTCTTAGTTTTTCATTCATCCATTTGCAGATTATGACAGACCCTGATGTTCCTGGTCCTAGCGATCCATACCTTAGGGAACATTTGCACTGGTATACTCTGGAATTTTCTTCTCTCAAAATCAGATAAAGGAAAAATTTTGAAAAAACCCTGCTTACTACATGACCAATAAAATGTACATGCAGTACTAAAAACAAAGTCGGCCTTTTACATGATTGGTAATATTATTGTGGACTAGAAAATACCAAACAACATTTAAAAAACAGCTATATACATCGATGTTGTAGTTCATGATTCTTGAATTGCCTCATTTAAAAAGCTTTGATTATTAGAGATGAACTATTTATTCAGTCAAATTTGGGGCCAGATTTTTTTCAAAGAATGCTTCCCACAATGCACGGTTTTTATTAATGGAATACGATGAGAATGGAAGATAAGAGTCATGTCGTGTCATATTATCTAAAAGTCTAGACCATTAGAGAGTATAATTATTTATTCAACAGTTGTCTTCAACAATGGTATCAAGGCATCATTTGGCGGCTCCACTCAATTAATATGAGAATTTTTGAACCACACCTCAAAACCTTAAATTATTAAAGAGAAGAGAAGTTTTTTTATGCTTTTATTTATAAAGAAACCATAAACATATATATATCTGCAGGCATCTAGTAAAAAAAATGTATCTTGCTTGCACCTGAAAGAGAAATGTTGTATAAAAAGTTGAAATAAATAAATAAATTGTACTGTCTTTAACTTTTCCAACTTTTAAATGATCAGACGATCTTGCAACTTACTTTTCTCAACTCATAACCTTTACTTGATATGTATTGGACATCCTACAGGATAGTTACAAATATTCCAGGCACAACAGATTCCTCATTTGGTATGGAATTAATCTATATTAAATACAGATAAAGATTTAAATTTAATGAAAATTGCAAAATTAATAACCACTTCTTTTTTATAACAATATGTGCTGCAGGAAAAGAAGTGGTGAGCTATGAACTGCCAAGGCCAAACATAGGGATCCACAGGTTTGTTTTTCTGCTCTTCAAGCAGAAAAAACGGCAGGCAGTGAACCCACCTCTTTCAAGGGATCGATTCAGCAGCAGACAATTTGCAGAAGAAAATGAACTGGGCCTTCCTGTGGCTGCCGTGTTCTTCAATTGCCAGAGGGAAACTGCTGCTCGAAGGCGCTGAAAATTAGTCATCTGTGCATCTACTACTTGTTTTTTTTTAACTTTTATGCTGCAAATGTGTAATAATATTTATCTTGGAACTGTGGAATGTATTTTCAGGAGCAAGCCAACTAGTTGGGTTCTTGGCAAATGGGTCGAGCGGCTCGCCCGCTCGGCTCGCGAAAATGGAGCTCGTGGGCAGCTCGGGCTCGTAAAAACACGAGCCCGAGCGGGCCGGTTCTCGGCTCGCCAAATAAACAAGCTGCTCGCAGCTCGTTTTATAAAGTGACCGAAATGGTCACTAATTTTAAAAAGTGACCGTTTCGGTCCCTGAATTGAATTTTTTTTGTTTTAAATTGTGACTGTTTTGGTCCTTTAAATTTTTTTCCTTCTATAAATAGTGGCATTTAGCTACAAAATTTTCTACAATTTACCCTCAACTCTCAATTATCTTTCTCGCAACTCTCTTGTGTTGTGTTGATAGTTGTGCAATTTTTATATACAATTTATACAATATCCAATTCTCATTTCTCAGTTCTCACTATATTTATTGAAATTTCATCCAATTTTCATTTCTCACTACATTTATACAATTATTCTTTTATTAGTTATTACTTATTATAATTAAACAAATGGATCCACGCACATTTGTCGAAAACTTGTTCGGTGTGGGAGGAAACGAATCGCCAATGACACCGCAAAATCAATTTTAGAATCAATTTGAAGGTCTAAATGGCATACCCCTACCTGAAGATATTCCAGATTTGGATCTTCATCATTATGTAAGCGGAAATCCAAATTATCCAATTAATTTGGATGATGTTGACGTTCTCGAAGCGGAACACGATCAAGAAGAAGAGGCTGAATTAAACATTCCTGATGTGAGAAGAAAGCGAAAGGGGAAAAAACAAGCAAAATATGGGAATCACTTTAAGTTGATTTCAACGAAAAAAACCGTCAATGGAGTTCAAGGATCCAAAGCAGTATGTAAATACTGCCAACAAAGATTGGCATGGCAAAGAGGAAGGATATATGGGAAGAGATTAATAAAAGAGCATATATAACTGCAACTGCACATTATATAGACTCACTTTGGTGCATGCATAAAAAAAATTATTGCTTTTAGAATTATTGAATTTCCTCACAACGCTAATAATATATTTAATATTATTATTAGTATTGTTAGAGAATATCATTGCGAAGGTAAAATTCGTTCATTTACTTTCGATAATACTAGTGTTAATAAAGTAGTTGCCGAGAAATTGCATAGAGTACTGTAACCTGATTTTGGTGGGTATTTGTTTCATATTCGTTGTGTATGTCAAATTTTGAATTTAATTGTCCAAGATGATTTAAAACATATAAATGATGAATTTCAAAATATTAGGAACGCACTAATATATATCACAATCTCCCCAAGTAGAAAACAAGCATTTGAGGATTATTGTATCGAAATAGGAGTGCAAAATGCTAAAACATTTGTTAGTGACGTAGGTCATAGGTTGAACTCTATTTACTTGTTATTAAAGTCATGTGAATGTTTTGATTATTTAATAACTGACTTTTATAACAATAGACATGTTAGAAGTGATGACGATAGTATGTTGATTGAACGTGATTGACAAATAGTTTTGAAAGTTAAAAGATTTTTGACATCTTTTTATGAAACCATTAAGATTTTATCGGACGTTTACTATCCCACCAACTGTATGATGCTTGAACGTCTTTATATAATTGCAAGAACATTTCATAAATACAGAAATGACCCTGATTTTGGTGAAGTTATAATTGCTATGGAATTAAAATTTAGAAAATATTGGGAAGATTTGCCTATGTTATTTCCTTTAACATGCGTGATGGGTCCCCGATATAATTTATCGGGAACTAAATATATAATTGATCAAATTTCAAATGCTTTAACATTACATATCACATATAGAAATTTAGAGCAAACATTATGTGAAATGTATGAATTAAATGCGAACCGAATGGGGTACCAATATTAGTCGGGTACCATCTGCACCTACTCCTTCCATTGAAATTGAAGAAGAAGATGCGGAAATATTTACTTTATTTCAAGGCATTAATTCGTATAGATATGATTTATCTGCAATGTGTTCATCTACTACCATTGCCATGTCGTCACCATCTGTATCTCATTCTCATCAAACATCTACGGACTCAAGTCACAATGCATTGCCTGCTGAATTAATTGATTATTTCTACCGGAATATGCCAACAGATAAAACAATTAAAAAAAGTTCAGACGAAGTAATTGAATTCTAGCGAAGGTATGAACGACGTTAACCAGTTATATCTGCGATTGCAAAAAATCTGCTGACACCTCCGATTAGCACTGTTGCTTCGAAGTCTGCTTTTAGTGCTAGTAAAAGAGTTTTAAGCGAGATCAGGAGCCGACTGAATGAAGATATTTTAGAAGCGTTAATGTGCGTTAAAAATTGGCAGGACGCTCATTTTCGACTACAAGATAAATATGCCGTAATTGCATGTCGTCAAATAAGTGATATTTGATTTAATTATATTGATGAAACTTTTCTTTTCTTATCGTTACTTTTAATTTTCTTTAAAAAATTGTACACGCTACAAAAAAATTGTCCGTGTACAATTTTTAACTTCGCCTACTGAAAATTTAAGTAGCTGGTACCAAGTCCGAATAAAGGAGGAGGGTTTATATTTTATCCATTTTAAAAAAGAAAAATAAAAAAATAAAGATTTCATTTTTATTTTTTTCTATCTCTTTTAGTTAAAAATAAAAAATAAAAAAAAAATTCTTTCCACCAATTTAATTAAATTTTTGTTAGTACTTGGTACTATTTCTACTATATATCTACATTTAAAATTTTTTTTATCAAACAACGCTGTGCGTACCTTTGCATATAATTTTCGAAGTCAATCCCTTCTGAAAATTGAAAGGGTAATCGAATGATTGTCTTTTCAATTGTCAGAAATCTTTCACTTCGAAAATTATATATAATTTTCGAAGTGAAGACTTCTGACAATTGAAAGAGCATTCGATTACTCTTTCAATTTTTAAAAGGAATTTACTTCGAAAATTATATGTAGGGGGACGCGCAGCATTGCTTGAAAAATAATTTTTAATACGTTTTAAATTTTCTTTAAAAAATTATATACCGACAAACAAACAACACAATTTTTAACTCCGCCTACTCTAAATTTAAGTAGCTGATCCCAAACTCGGATAAAGGAGGAGGGTTTAAATTTTTTTACCTAGTTTTTTATATATAATTCATGATTTAAAAATTAAAATTACTTTTTTATTTTCCAATTTATCTATTTGTTTCAAAAAAAATGGAAAAACGACGTCTACTCACGAGCCAAGCTCGCCCATATTTGGACGAGTCGAGCTCGTGCTTTCATGGATCGAGCTGAGCAAACCTAGGTTCTTCAGATAGAGAGGTCCCCATACTTTAGTACAAATGACTTACGGAGTTATGGTTGTGCTCTTTCATGTGGTTCGAGATGTATAATAATAATAATAATAATAATGAAGAGGTCCCCATACTTTAGTACAAATGACTTACGGAGTTATGGTTGTGCTCTTTCATGTGGTTCGAGATGTATAATAATAATAATAATAATAATAATAATAATAATAATAATAATAAACTAATTGTTTTAATTTAGTCAAATGGGGTTATTCCTATTCTTATAGATTTAGTCCTTGCTTGGTGTTGTTTTAAGAAGTTGACAAAAATTTAAGTCGAAATTATAATTAATTTTAACCATTTATTTTGCCCTTGTTTGGGCTCTATTTTAATGGAAATCTGAAAAAGAAAAAAAAAAAAAAAGAAGTTTAAAATAGTGATTTTTTGAAAAATGTGTGATAAAAAAATAAAGAAATTTTTTTTCAATTTACATATAATATTATTTTATGTGAGAATGTGTGGTTAAAAATGAGTTGAAAAATGACTTTAAAAAAAAAAAAAAAAAGTTGCCAACATAAGTTAGTGTGATTCACAATTTTTATTAACTTTTTATTCATACATTTTAATAATTTATTTATCAAAATAAATTAAAAATATGATTTTAACTCTACGAAACAAAGGCGTACTCTAGAAGTCTAAAATCACCTTAAACTAATATTTTTTACACTAAAAAATTGTTATTTTAGATGGGTTATTTATTTATTGATTGATGAATGAATAAGTTATCAATTTTTCGGCGATGAATAATTTATTAAATAAAAATATTATATATGTTGGAAAAATATGTATGAGACATTTTTTTTAATAAATTTGTTTTCTTAATTTATTTAATTGATTTTCATATCGAAATAAGTGTTGGCATAATTGTAATTGGTGAAATCTGTGAGTTAGTATAGATCTCGCTGAGTCAATTTGCTCACCACTATGTTGACTTAAGAGATCAACTCAGTCAAAATTTCTACTTTTCGAGTTTAAAATTGTTTCAGTATTCTCTCTGTTATGAAAACTCAATTTCATGGTAATAATTAATATTTTCTAATATCCTCGTAATTGTATTTGAGAAAAAGACTTTATTGAATCAGATTTAGATCGAACTTCCCTTATCGGTTTCCTCCATCGATCAAAGGTATTTATGAGCTTCCTTGTGGTCCTACTCCTAATGGTAGATTCTTACATATTTTTTGCAAGTTACTTTGGTAAGTCATGAGCTGTGCTACATGAGCAGGGCCATGTAGCCCATGTTCAAACAGGGGAACGATGTGATATCCGCCCAGCCATGTTTAAATAGCTTTATCCGTAAGTCATTGTTTCCTTAGGTTTCTTTTATTTAAAAGAGGACTCTCGAAGATCAAAGCATAAATATTTGTTTCATGACACGTGAACACACGAGTGACCCTTTTCATGACTGGCGTAACATTCAGGTGAACCTTAATATTTTGTGTGCAACATTAGCCCCCCAAAATCCAAGTTTCATATTTATATGAAATGAATGATTTTTTATGTTTCTTTGCCTCTAGTATAGAGAGCTTCAAACTATAAAATTTTATCTTGTTTATTGTACTACTACTCTTTTTTCTCCCTAGTATTGCACAACGCAGAGATCAAAGTATAATAGATTGACTTTTATTGATTCCAAAACATTTATGTTGGATGGAGTCTAAAGCTTGTACATTTTTTACCTCATATGTACCTCGAGATATTTTTAACTTCATATGTACCTCGAGATATTTTTTTAGACAGAGGGAGTCTGAAGCTTTTAGATTTTTGACTTCATAGACATTCCAAACAGGGATGGACCCACATGGGGTCATGTGGGGTTAAATGACCTTACAAATTTTTGGATTTTATTTTTAATAACCAACAACTACCAGTGGTCATACCCAATTTCGCAATAGCAACCCACACTTGTGACAAGCTTAAATCCAATCACTATATCCATATTTCATAAATCCATAACCATAATCCATTTACTGATTTACCCAATCCAACTTCTATGAGTTGCAATATTCCCAAATGGCCAAATCCCATTTTTCCCAAACCGCCAAACGTGAGTCGTGACTTGTCTCTCTTTTTTAGTTCTCATCTTTTCCACTTTTCAATTTTCTCTTCGCCCTTGATGCATCATCCTTGTACCTCAGCCCTTACTATATCCTATGGGGTCTGTCCCTGCTGCTAATCGACTACGGTCAAAAAGGTACGTAGGGTTTGGATTTGTAAGCTCAAAATTGATGAATTGAAAATATTGGATGAAGATATTCACTGATTTGGTATGAAATAGTGGAAGTATGGAACTGATTTTTTACAATTTAGGAACAATCAATTGTTTAAATTTTAAAATATTATGAAGCCTAATATTTGAAATTAGGAACAATCAACTATTTAAATTACAGTTTGAATGTAGTAGATGACTGAAAATAATTATTCAACAAAACCAATACAAGAGCTGCAACTGTGGAGCTAGAAATATTAGAGTCCATTCTGAAAAGTCAAATTTCAATTTCAATTCCATGTAATGGCTTTCTCTAACTTGGTGACTTAGAATTGTTTATGAAATTAATTGTTGTTTATTATGAATTTAATGTTATGTTTTGATGAAAAATGAAATATGGTATTTATTTATTTATCCATGTATTGAATTTGTTTTTTAAACAGTCATGGAGAAATATTTTAAACGAAAATATGTATGGTCGAGTGGAGAGCAAATTATTGTTGAAATGGGTATTCAAAAATGAAAAAGATGGCCATGAAGAATTAGATACTGGGAGTCAAAGAGATGTTTGGAATAAAATTGATTTAGCACAACTGCCTTCGGATCTTGAATTGAGAACTCCAATTGCAAATTATAATGTTAATGTTCAGGATGAAATCCTAAGAGCATACGTACAAAGGGGTCCATGTCAGCCTCGAAATCACTTGTGTGCACAGAAAGAATTTGGAGATTCGCCGTTAAAGTGATTTAAAACTTCTTGGTTTAATGACTTTTCTGATTGGTTGGAATAAAGTATAGCAAAAGATGCCTTATTTTTCTTTTATTGTTATCTTTTCAAACTAAATAGTGAAGAAAGTGTTGGTGGTGATTCTTTTGTTGATGAAGAAGGGTTCTCAAACTAGAAAAAGAAAGGAAAGCTTCAAACTCATGTTAGGAAAATTGGTAGTGCACACAATCGAGCATGGATTTAGTATGAGGCTTTCGTGAATTAGAAACAAAATATTGATTGTGTTCTCTTTAAGAAGTCAAAAGGAATAAAAGATGAGTATGGAATTCTTTTGAGTGCATCAATTGATTGTGTTCGGTTGCTTCCATGATAAAGGCTTTCATTTCTTAGACATGATGAGTATGAAGATTCAAGAAACCAAGGAAATTTTCTTGAAATATTGCAGTGGTTATGTGATCATAATAATGAGATTAAAGATGTTTCTGTGAGTATTGCTCCCGAAAATCTTCAGTTAACATTACCTAAAATTCGAAAGGATAATGTGAGTGCTATTGCATTTGAAACACTTGATGTTATTATGAAGGATATTGGTGATGATTTATTTTCCATTCTTGTTGATGAATCTCGTGATGTATCAGTGAATGAGCAAATGTCAATTGTTTTATGTTCTATGAACCAGAAAGGACAAGTAATGGAACGTTTTATCGGAGTTGAACATGTCTCTAGTACCACAGCTCTCTCACTTAAGGATTCCATTGATCACTTATTCTCTGAATTTAACTTAACTATATCTAGTTTAAGAGGTCAAAGCTATGATGGGGCAATTAATATACGAGGCGAGTACAATGATTTCAATTATTTCGAAAGAGAATACGAGTGCTTTTTATATTCATTGTTTTGCTTATCAGCTGCAACTAGCTCTTGTAGCTATATCAAACAAGCATGCATATACATTCTTTACTTTAGTGAATAAAGTGGTAAATGTTATTGGTGGATTGGCTAAGCTATGCGATTTTCTTCAAAAGAAGAAGATGCTTGAAGTTGTTGAATCATTAAATCTCTTGGTGAAATCTCGAGCGGAAAGATCCTTAATCAAGAAACTAATCTTGAGCGACCTGATAATACTCATCGAGGTTCTCACTATAGTTCTTTACTTAACTTGATTCTCATGTTTTCTGCTAAAGTTGATGTCGTTGAGATGATTGCCACTGATGATACTAGTTCTGAAAAGTGAGGGGAAGCACGTATTGGGTATTTCAGATGAATTGTCAAAATCAGTAAAATTGATAGATCAAGATATTGTCAACACTATGAAATTAGTGGAAATGAACAAAGAACGACTCCAAGTGATGAGGGACAATGAATGAAAATCATTTTTAAGAGCAATTTCTTATTTTTATGAAAGGTACGATATTGATATTCCCAAAATGGATGATAATGTTCATACCTCTTAGCTGTTCACGATATAACACTCAAGAAATGACAAATTTATATCATTTTCATGTGAATTTCTTCTATACTATCATCGATATGCAAATTCAAGAGTTGAATGATCATTTCTCTGAGGTAAAAATTGACTTACTCTTTGTGTTGTATGTTTGTGTCAGGATAATTCATTTTCTGCTTTTGACAAAGGACCAACTAATTCATTTATGTGAGTATTATCCTGAAAATTTTAAACCAATAGAGATCTTAGCACTTAAAGAGCAAATTCAAAAATATATTATTGATATGCACACTCACAAAAATTTTGAAGGGTTATGAGATCTTAATGATCTTGCAGAAAAGTTGGTTGCGACGAAAAAAATGAGGTATACCCATTAGTTTACAGACTTGTAACACTGGCAATAATTCTTCTAGTTACTATTGCTACGGTAGAGAGAGTATTTTCTGCAATGAAGATTTTCAAGAATTGACTGCGTAATCAGATGAGAGATCGATAGTTAAGTGATAGTTTGGTTGCATATTTTGAGAACGGTATACTTTACAATATTGATAATGATATAATTATACGATATTTTCAGAGTATGAAAACGTGTAGACTACAATTGTAGTAGCATATTGCCGCATTTTCATTAATAATATGTTCGAAAAAATTTTGAATTTTCATTTTTGACCTCACAGTTCAAAATGTCTGGGTTCACTCTTGATTCCAAAGCACTTATTTGCGAGAGAATCTTAAACTTTGTTTTTGACTTCATATGTATTCCGAGCGATAATCTCACTGTCAAGCATTTTCTACCCCTTGTTTTTTACTATATGATTTAATAGAATGCACTTGTGTGATGGTCAAACAAAATAAATCTATTCATCAGTTACCTTAGTTCTATCTTAAACCAGGATAGAAAATTCTAACTTCGAAAAGTTTCATTAAAAAATTGCAAAACTACACGTAATCATATAGTACAATTTCCCTACTTTATAAAAAGAAGAATATGAAATTACTCTAAAAGTCAATAGAGACTTGTTCCATTTTGTCTCATTGTAGCAAATTTATTTTTTTTCAAGTGGAGAAGCAAAAACGATGTCATTTGTCTTATTGTATTTTATTATATAGTGTACTTCTAAATTTACTGCAATACGCAACTTTCCATGCCTCCCACCAATTTAATTTAAAATTTGAAGTAATAATTAGATATATTTAAATTTTTAAATTAAAATATTAATAAAAAGATTACTATAAAATTAAACATCGCTTGGAATTATTAAAAAATAAAAATATTATAATAAGACAGAAAATATTTCTAAAATGTAAAAAGTTGCTTGTAAGTAAAAAATTGAAGAGAAAAGAGTTTTAAATTGAAAAAAAATATATTTATAATGTAAACAACACAAATATTTCAGCCAAAAAAAAAAACAATTTTTTTACATTATAGATATTTTTTTCCAATTTAAAATTCTTTTTAATTCTTTTCTTTTCATAATAAAACTTAATTTTTCAATTTTAACTAAATAATATTTATATATTCTTTATTTAATTTTCATAACTTTCTTTTATTTTATTTTCATATATTTTTTTTAAAATTGTTTTAAAATTTCTTTTTTTTCATATTATAAACATTTTTTTCGGTTTAATTTTTTTTAATTCTTTTCGTTTCAAAAGCAATTTTTTCAATTTGAAATAAATAATTTTATTTTTAATTTTAATTATTTCAATTTAATTTAAAAAGCTTTAAAATAACTTTTTTTGTTTCTTTTTAATTTTCCCTGTAATTTTGTTGTTGTTTAATTTGTTGAATCATTCAATTTCTTTTCTTTATCAGTTGGATTGAATGATGTAAAGTATGTGAAAATAGAGAAATACTGCAATAGAGGTGATCATGCTCAAAGTCTCTTTTACAAATATAAATATCTCAAATTTCTCACTGAGCTTATTGGCCTACATCTCTCTCTGCCACAAATTTTAACAAATAGATATATTTAATTTTTTAAATTAAATATTAATAAAAAGATTACTATAAAATTAATTATTGTTTGGAATTATTAATTAAATCTCTAAAAAGGAGAATGTGGAGTTACTGTAGAT
Source organism: Olea europaea var. sylvestris (assembly GCF_002742605.1). Taxonomy (NCBI): domain Eukaryota; kingdom Viridiplantae; phylum Streptophyta; class Magnoliopsida; order Lamiales; family Oleaceae; genus Olea; species Olea europaea. Next base: position 13,312 of record NW_019266170.1, read on the forward strand.
ATCAAAAGTGAATTGTTCCATTTTGTCATACTGTAGCCATTTTTTTTTTAATTGTGGTGGGAGAGCAAAAACGACATTGTTTCCTGTTCAACTATTTCCCTTACACATTTTCTGTTCAATTGTTCTCCATTTCACCTCATAAATTACTTCTTATTTTCTAAAGTTTACTGGGTCTTTGATGAATGATTTATTGATCTTAAAATCAAAATTATGTCGAAGAGGTAAATATAGAATGAAATCTTTTTAACTTACAATTATGTAAAATAAAAAAAAATGTCACACACACTCGTCCTACCTAGATTTTTGACAAAAAAAATCATTTTTTAGTATAAATCATTTAATGTTTTAGATTTATTTTGTTAAAACATTAAAAAAAAAAATTAGTGGTGTTCCTCCGTGAGCACACTTCGTGCACGGAGTGGAACATTCCTCCATGCACTAAGCATTGTTCACTTCGTGCATGGAAGGAGTGGAGCACACTCCATGCACGAGAGTGTATCAGATTGATAAACTTTTTAAAGGACGCTGAAAATCTATTGAAGGACAACTCGACTTCAACTTGCAGCTTTTGTGTGGCACGACGGAAACATTGATGCATAAGGAACTGAGGAAAAACATAAACTGGGACGACATCAATTTCACAAAATCAATGGACAAGAATCCGGCTAATCTCTTTCTCGATCACAGCTTCTGTCAATCTTCATTTGATAAGCTGATCATTAGCAAATATAATAAATAAAACCAGCATTTCCAACATTGCCTGAAGGGTTTACAGTGCCATATCAATTCATCCAAAGAGCAAAGTGGAAACATAAGTTCTGGTAATAATCAACTTTTAATTATTATCTTACAAAGCACCATATAAAGAAAATATGTGGTTTATTCTCTGTCAATTTGAGGCTTGTGTAGGATTTTCGACCAATGCATACATAGATCCGAATGATGGTTAGCATTTTGAGCTTGCTTTTTCATAATCAATTTTTATTGCAAATGTATATGCTTTTCTTAACATTTTGATGAAACATATTTGCATTTTTGTAGTGAATTTGGTGTTTGTATAAGCAAATATGGTTTTTTTTTCTTTTCCTTTTTTGTTTGTTTGTTTGTGCAGGTAAAGGGATTTACAAGAGCAAGTATTGGCGTGTACACTTTGATTGTTGAGTTTCTGGATAACACATAATTAGGTGAATTTATAAAGAATATTCAGTGGGTTAGAAAATTAGGAAGTCGAGTTTACTTTTATTTTCTTAAGATTTGGGGTTGTTAATATTTTGTTGAGTTTATTTATTCTTTAATCTTGTGGAAAGTTCATTTTGATTCGGATTTGTTTTATTCATAATTTCTTAAATGAAACTTTCTGCAATTTGCTACATGAGTATTGGCAATTCAAAAGGGGTTCAAAAAAATCTATTAAACTTCATAAATACTTTTTCTAAATTCTACACATTCCGCACTGATAATAACATAAATAAATACAACATTCGTGCAACGCACAAGACAAAGTCTAGTATATCATGAAAAATTTATTTAAAGACTATCACCAAAAACTATAAGACAACAGCATTTTAAATTATCTCCAACAAACAATTAACTCTCTCTGGCCTAAGTACTTGTATCTTCATTATTTCTTTGTATAAAACACTCAAATAATTTTTATGCAATTATATTAGATTCTTATATGAATGTGTCACGATATCTAAGTTCATCCCCAGTCAAATATTTAATATTGAATATATATGTGCTTTAAATAATTATAGAAATAATAGTCTTTTCGTTATAAAAATTGATTTATTGTAATTTTCTAGAGTATAATACTTTCACATTTTTTTCAGAAATTTTTGTACATAATTATTAAAGAAAGTTGATACTTATCATTCTTATGTGAAGATCTATGAATTATTCCTTGGACTAATACTGTACACTTTTAGACCTTTCTTTGCACTTGTTTTGAGCCTCATTTTTTTTTTCTTCAAAATTTATGTTTTTTTTAATTTCATATTTAACCACACATTCTTCCATAAATAATTTTATTTTACACATAAATTCAACAAATTTCATATTTTTTAATCACACATTTTTCAAAAAATCACTATTACCAAACACATTTCACCTAAAAAATGAATCTCAAACATGTTTTTTTTTTTTTTTTTTTTTTTTTCTTTTTTTTTTC